>NW_028253369.1:0-196549 GCF_964263255.1 Lissotriton vulgaris
CAAAGTCACCGATGATTATGATTATTCCCCAATGATGTCAGAGGCACGGACTCATGCTTTCAAAAATTGCAAAACCTTTAGCTCATCCACTGTAGTCTGGAGGACCAAAAACCACAGAGTCTATTTAAGTTTAAAAGCTTTATTAAAAGTAAGCACATTTATTAAAATCAAGTTTGTCATAAAAGTAAACGTTTAACTGAGAATGGAAAAGTGCTTAGTGCTGACGATTAATTGGACACATTTCTTGTGGTCGAGCCGAGCTCTCACCTGGTTTGAACTTGATCCTGCTCGTGTTCTTAGTAGTCAAGCTTCTGTGTGTTAGGAGAAAAAGTGGTGCGTGTTAAAAATAAAAAGCAAGCATTCATTAGTTGTGCCAAAAAGTGCAGCAAGACAACAGCCTTCCCTGGAAAAAGGGACATTTTTACTTTAGAGTAGACAGTCACAAATTATCACATTGTTTACTGTTTTTTTCACATTTCTTTCTTCTTCCTAGACCAAATATTATATAGTAGTGAGTGGTGTATTCTAACATTATTAAATGTACTTTGTAGGTGGAACATCTGGAGGCGGGGCCAGCGCGGAGGTGGTGGTGGCATTGGACGAGGACAACTCTGGGGAGGAGGCGGTGGAAGTGCCGGACAATTCTGTGGGGGATGACACGGTGGTGGCGGGCAGAGGTAAGCTATATATTCCTTACCTATTGAGATTGAAGACTGCAGAGTGTGCTTTTTGCACGGGTGTATTATAAATAAACCAGGTAGTAGCCTCCTCTAAATGTTCTTCGACTTAGCTGTGAAGTTTTTGGCGAGAAGAATCCCAATCAGATCTGAGATGAACTTGATGGATGGGATGAACGAAAAGCGAAAGAAGGGTGTACGTAAGTATGGAAGGACGAGAAATGTAATGATGACTGGCAAAGAAGAATGATATGTGTTTGATTGGTCCCCGATGTGGCTGGGAAGGAAAGAATATGGTATGGTGCATGGCTGGGTGAATGATGACAAAGAAAAATGAAAGCAAATTTTTACTCAAATACTTTCACATGTGAAGACAAATTACTTCAATCACTGTCCCAAAACGAATATTTAAAACATATATGGCACAAAACCTTTGTGCTAAAGCATAATACACACTAAAAACAACAAGTAAAATGTGTTACTTCATATACGTTTTGGAATCAACAACTATATATATACAATAATCCTGTAGGTACATCAATTCAATCTTGACACAAACGGAAGGTGAAGGACGCAATCCAGGAGAGTTAGAAATGCAAAGGAGCAACCTTTCAACCATCTGTATAGACTAAATCATTACAGAGGTTCTTTCAACATCTAGCCGGCCTAACTAAGACGGACCGACAATAGGATTCAGAAAGAGACCAGGACTCCATGCAGAGCTAGGTCTGCAAGAGGCTGTCCCACATATATATACAGTCCTGATGAAGACCCGCCCCTGATGCGTGAAAACACTGCATCGCCCCCCAGGGTCGAAACGTCGACGCAATCCCCGCTTTTGGCGTGAACAAACTATTCAAAACCCTGTAGGATCCAAGATTGAATTGATGTACCTACAGGATTATTGTATATATATAGTTGTTGATTCCAAAACGTATATGAAGTAACACATTTTACTTGTTGTTTTTAGTGTGTATTATGCTTTAGCACAAAGGTTTTGAGCCATATATGTTTTAAATATTCGTTTTGGGACAGTGATTAAAGTAATTTGTCTTCACATGTGAAAGTATTTGAGTAAAAATTTGCTTTCATTTTTCTTTGTGGTCAGTGTGTTCGTTTGTGAATGTATTAGTACACCTGTCTTGATATCCTGGTTAGGAACGAGACCTGCAAAAGGAAACATTGAAATACTAAAGCAGTGTGTATTTGTGTCCGACAGAACCATTATTATTTTGTCTATTACCCACCCAGGTTCTGAGGGTTACAGGGTTACCCCATTACATGTAATGGGTGAATGATGAAGCAAGGATGGGTGGAAGGAGAACAGCCTGGGTGGGTGAAACAGAAACTGTATGTGTGCAAATACTTTGAATGGATGGATGCCTGGATCATTCATGGTACTATCTGACTCTTAGATAGCATATGTGTATCTAGAGAGAGTAGACGGTCACTGGATGAACTAAGTGTTACTTTGAAGAGCATGTAACACCGCACCCGCACGACCGTTCCAGTGTAGGAAAGGCAAGGAAAAGAAGTTGTCATTTTGTCCAAATACTACCATGAATAGTAGCAGTAGTTTGTATTGCAACTGCAAGCACAGCATATATCCGGTTATTACGGTGGACACTCCCTACCTCTCTTAATAACTTTAGTTTAGTAGTAGTACGTCATTCATGTGTGGGTGTATCACTGTTCACTCAATAATAAGCAAAGCACCTAAAGTCATCCCATATGTCATCAAATACATCCCATGTGAAGTGATAGATAATCAGATTATTTAGCTTCTTCATTTTCCTTTTCTAATACTCATTTGCACCGTAGGGTGAAAGCTAAATTAATTAAGCAGTAGCCCTTTTAACAGAGTATTCTCATTGCCACCCGTAATAGAAAAGTAAGAGCTTCACCACCTGCATGTACTGGACCGGTACAGTAACGCAAGTCTGTCTCACTCACCATGGTGTGCGTCTGTTTTTCTCGGGTGCAAGTTCACTGCGCTGGCATTATGCCGGCTTGCATAAGATAACTGTAGGAAGGTGGATATCTGACTATGGTTACCCCCAAACTTTTTGCCTGGTGTTTAGCTGGTTTTTGACTTAGTTGGCCTGGGATCCTGCTATTCAGGGCCCCAGGCTGATTGCTCTCTCCTTAAAATGGACTCCATGTACCTTAGGTGCATAACACAATTGGAATTGGTTCACCTTATAGGCCCCTGTAACAGTGTACCATAGGTACCCAGGGCATAGGTGTAGCCAAGGCCTACCAGGGGCTGCAGCATGTATTGTGCCACCCCTGGCCTGGCCTCCATATTTGACACAACTGGCTGATCACTCAGCTGGGGTAAGTTGGTGTAATCACCTCTTACTTAGGTACAGTATGCCTGTGCCTAACTCTAAACTGGACACATATGTTCCTATCAGCCACTCCTATGGAAGGCCTCATCAATCCTGGAGGCAGAGTGCTTGGAAATATGTGAGATGGTGCTCTAGCATGAGCTGAGCCTGTCTGCAGCTGTCGGGAACCACTCCCTAAGCTGTTCCGGGATATTGCCATACCATATACTCTTAAGTGCATTATAATCCTCGCGGTTAAATGCTATCTTTGGTTTGGCTTTATCAAAACATGTCGAGTAAGGTGTCATACGAATTGGAATACTATCCCCTCGCCAGTTCTGGCGACGGGGATAGCATTCCACCCTTCTAGAGGGACACGACATGTGTGTAGCCTTAACCCCGGTTAAAGTTAAACAGAGCCTCAGCATCACAAAATGGATGCTGCCACCACAGACACATGTCTGACCTCCTGCTGCTGGGAGTCCATCCAGCGAGGAGGGCCTGGACAAAGGGTTTCCTGCCTGGGGAGGTGCGAGCACCACCCCAGACAGGGTTTTGTGTATTGGGTAGGACAGGGCTGAATAGATTGAGACATGCCTGGGGCACACAAGGTGTCCCTGGTGCATAAGCCAGCCCAAACCGGTTCTGGGGCTTTCCAGCCCCAGTCCTGGCGAGGAGCTGGACAAAGGAGAGGGGGTGTAACCACCCCCCTTCCTGGTCCCACCCATAGGGGAGGGACCTAGCAGGAGATCCACCCCTCAGATTGGAATAAGAGTGGGAGCAGTGCCATTGCACAGCAGATCATCCTGAAATCAACTTGAAACAAAGAAGAAGACTGGACTTCGACATTCTGCTGCTCAGAAGACTGAAGAGAATCTCCCTTGTGGCCTAGGAGTGGCCACCCTGTGAACACAGGCATCACCCAGCACCTCGACGTCTGTTTTGCCGCCGCCTCCCGCCGGAGCCCGAGTGCAGAGCCTGACAAGACCCAGCTTCCCAGACTTCTCCCAGCCCGATCCACAGTCCCTGCAAAGAAGGGACCCGTGGAGGCACCGAGAGACGTGGGAGCGGACATCTTGAAAGACCCCCGAGGCTTTAAAAAGCTCTACAACCGACCAGCATTTGCACCAAAAACCAGCCCTCCAGCATCTCCACGATCTGCGTGGGGCCCTTTTGCTTTGTGCCACTCGACTCGCCATCCCGGCTGCTTGTCACGTGATCAGCGGCCATCTTGGCGACGAAACCTACGATTTACACTGTGGGTCTGATTGCTCCAGACCTGCCCTCGCTCCTCCTGTAGAAAGGAGTACCCGCTCTGACCTTGCTGGTCCGAGTAATAAGCCTTTTTCACTTTCCCCGTGGCTTGCGTTAGCCAAGGCTTGTTTGCTTCAATCGAGTTGCCGACACCGCCATCAGCTAGAGCCTTTGAGGGACAGCTCGTGATCGACTCCTGGACGTCCTTGACCTCTTCGTCTCCACGTGGCTGCAGAGAGAAGCAACACCTCATCACCTGTTTGCACCCAACTTTGCCTGGTTCCAATCTGGTTCCACGGTGGTCACTGGTCAGTGACTTTGAACATTGTCCCCTCTGCTTTCAGGTCTTCACCACTTCAGATCCACCCTTGGATCCACCGGACACTTCTCCTTCACATCGCCTGCAGCATCTTCAGCTTCAAGCGCCAAGAACCTGCGTGTCAAAACCCGACGCCACTTCGACCCTGTGCACCCACTTCCTGTGGGTGAGGTAACATTGCAACGCCGGTGTCCCTACACTGGTACACACCTCTAAGGTCTGTGTCTTAAGTTTTGTTCCTCTAGGTTCAGCGGAAGTGCCCTTAAACTAACTTTGTGTAACTTTTACGCACCATAGACTTTGCATTGGAAAGTGCGTGCACTTTGAACACTGCACCCGAGTCCCGCGGGCCTTTCCCGACTTAGTCACTGCTAGTCTCGAATAGCTCCAGCGATTCCCAAGGCCCTAGGCCTCTTCCCTTTCCTATTGGTATCTCTTATACCACTTTCTTAGTATATGGTTTAGGTGGCCCCAAGGGCTCATCCATATTGTGCAACTTTTGTGTATTTTAAACTGTCTTGTGATTTAACGCTTGTGCTTCTGTGCTCATAAAGAGTCCAGGGGATTTTATAGTTAATAAATCAATATATATTTTCAATATATATCTGTGTGGTGTCCCTTTCATTTGGTATTCAAGGGGGTTGTGTATGGTATAACAGCTGGCTTCACATGCCTTTCAGAGTTTAGCCTAAGACTGCTTTGTCCACGTTACCACTAGGATAACTGGTCTACAAGGTTGAATTACAACCATCATCATAAGGGTTGCATGGCATGGTACAAAGTGATCACTAAGAATTAGTGAGCATTATATACCAGGCCAACTTCTCACATTGGTGAGCAGCGGATTGGGATCTGAGCTTGCTGTTGTTTTACTATTACAATCTTTGAGATTATCATCTGAAAGATCATACAGGTACCTGCTAGGTACATATAAAACAAGACTAGTATACTTAAGTTCTACTGAACTTAGTTGTTGTAGAGTAAAGGGAGTAGCACACCCTAGCTACAACTACTAGATAGGTTTAGTAGGTAAACACCAGTGTAGGTAGATTGCAACATATCCACCCACACTAGAGCAATGTCTGGAGCAGAGGGTTCCACTGGGAACATCCCTGTTGAGAGTGACCCTCCAAGGGGACCATCCAAATTTGCTATTTTTTCCTTTAAGGAATTAAGACAGCTTTGTGTCTTAAGGGGTCTGAAGACAGGGCCTTCCCCTACTACAGACCACCTAAGAGAGCTCTTAGACCAGTCTGAGACTCTAAAGCCCTCTAAGGCAAACCCCACAGTGAATGCTGAAGGAGGCCATCCTTCAGAGGATGACACTGTAGACACCCCTGGTCCTATCATCCTGGTAGATGAGGAAGCCTCCACCACTGGAGCTCCTCAAGTAGATGAAGAGGAAGAAGAGGAGGAGGTGGAAAGCAGTGAGTCAGATGATGACAGAAATAGTCAGATGCTGGTCAGTAGGCTGAACCAGGCTAACTTAAGTGTGTTTGGGACTGAGGCAAGGCTGACCTTGCCCAGCCACCCAAATGGACTTAACCAGGGGCATAGGAGGAGGAGGAATCACTCAGGAGAATCCAATACCTCCCATGTCTGTAGAGGCTCTCATGGTCACTCCAGGAAGGAGATGACTAGCCCTCAGAGAAGGGAACATGAGGCCAAGATGAGAGAGGCTGAGCTTAGGATCCAGAGGCAAGAGTTAGAGGTTGCCCTGGCCAAGGAGAAACTTGCTAGAGCAAGACAGCCTAGAGAGAGTGGATTAGGATCCACTGGTGGCAGCACTATCCAGAAGGATAAAGACAGGTCCTTTGATACAAGAAACCTGAGTAAGATTGTGCCCCCCTACAAAGCTGGGGATGATATCCACAAATGGATGACAGCACTTGAGAGAGCCTGCATGGTACAGCAGATCCATCAGGAGCAGTGGGCAGCAATCCTGTGGCTCTCCTTTGAAGGTAGAGGCAGAGACAGACTCCTCACAGTTAGTGATGAGGATTCTAGAAACTACATGGTCCTGAAGAGTGCTCTGATTGATGGGTTAGGCTTAACCACTGAACAGTACAGGTTAATGTTCAGAGATACCCAGAAGACACAGACTCAGGACTGGTCTGAATTTGTTGAGTGTGCCACTAAGGCTCTGGAGGGCTGGTTGCTGGGAAGTAAGGTTACTGACTATACAGGATTGTATAATTTAATTATGAGAGAGCAAATCTTAAGTAATTGTCAAAATCAGCTTCTACATCAGCACCTGGTTGACTCTGATCTGACCTCCCCACAAGAATTGGGTAGGAGGGCAGACAAATGGGTCAGAACCAGGATCAGGCCTAAGAATCAAGGTGGTGACCAAAAGAAAGAGACTACCAAGCCTCAAGAGAAGGGTGGAGATAAAAGTAAGGAAAGTACTTCCCCAGGGCCCCAAAACTCCAAGAATGGGGGTGGGTCCCAAGACACTTCTACAACCCAGAAAAAGCCTTATTGTCATACCTGTAAACAGGTGGGGCATTACAAAACAGATAACTGTTGTCCCAAGAATGGCAATAAGGAGAATATACCTCCAGGTAAGGCTCCAACACCTCCTGTCACTGTTAGCAGTGGTCCCCCAGGTGGTGGGAGCACCCCCAAGAATTTGGGTGGGTTTACTTTTGGAGGACAGGTGGACTCTGGCCTATCCAGGTCCCCTAACTCAGATACTCTTGTCTATGAGACTGGCATGGGGTTTGCCAATTTCACTGCTTGCCCAAACACGTTGAGCAAGTATAGACAGGAGCCCCTCATCAATGGTTTGAAAGTTGAGGCCTTCAGAGACACAGGGACTAGCATCACCATGGTGGCTGAATGTCTAGTCCCCTCAAGGCAACTTTTACCTGATGCCAAATATCAGGTGACAAACATTGATGGCATAGAAACCAATCATCCCATGGCAGTAGTCAATCTTAGCTGGGGAGGTGTCACTGGCCCAAAGAGAGTGGCAGTGTCAGCAAACTTGCCTGTAGATTGCCTACTGGGTAATGATTTGGAAATCTCAGCCTGGGCTGAGGTTGAACAGCAAACCCATTCTAGAATGGTAAATCTCCTTGGAAAGGTTAGTGGGGCTGTGATGGCCACAGCCCCAATCCAAGATGTCCTTCCTGAAAAGGTTGGGAGGGCTGAGCAAACCTCAGCCCCATCTTTAGATAACTTCCCTCCTGAAGAGAGTAGCAGGGCTGTACTGGTAACCGCCCATACCCAAACTGAGTCTCCTCCTGAAAAGGTTGGTGGGGCTGTGATGGCCACAGCCCAAACTCAAACTGATACATGGGTAGTGAAGCCTGAAATGATGGGTCACTCCATCCAAACAGAGAGCATTGAGGAGGAAGAGAAATCTCCCTCCCACCAGACTTTAGGAAAGGATCAGCCTCCTCAGGGAACTGATCTTACCCCTGATGAAGGAACTGTCCCAGAGGTTGTTAGGCCTGGCCTCACAGAGCCTCTGATGGCAGTGGACCCTTCTCAGGAGGGACCCAGTCTGGAGCAGGTAACCTGCCCCTCTCTACCTTGCCTTACTCAGCCCAGGGCTGCAGAGGACAAGAAGGACAGTGAGACCCAAAGGGCCCCCTGTCAAATAAAGCACCCCATCAACAGATTAGGGGCACCGAAACTAGTAGCCCTAGTGAGGTGAAAACTTTAAAAACTCCTGAGGGATCCCCCTTAAAAGTAGTTAGGGACCTCCCCCAGATGGATATTGTTGGGCACAGCCAAACCTGGGACCAAAAGGCCCCAAACCTGACCTGTCCCTCCAGTAAGCCAAACAGAGGGACCCAGCCTCCAGCTTTAGGTAGCCAGAGGTTGACCCTGAGAGCACAGTGCAACTCAGTCAGAGAAAGAAAGGCACACATGGTGGAGAGTGATTGGAGGAAGCTGAGCCCTACAGAGGAAACTCACTTCAGTACTCCATCTCAACACCAGCCTTTGACTTTGCAAAGACACACCACAGGTAGAGATTCCCTATGGTGGAGACCCTCAGATACCCTTAGGGTGAGGGATTGCTTAGTGGACCATGAGACAGGGGGTTACCAAGCCAGAGCTGGTACTTCCTTATATGGCCACTTAGGCAATATAGGCTTACCTGGTCAAGGATAGCCTTATCTCCTTTCGTTTGGGGGGGGTTATGTAGGAAGGTGGATATCTGACTATGGTTACCCCCAAACTTTTTGCCTGGTGTTTAGCTGGTTTTTGACTTAGTTGGCCTGGGATCCTGCTATTCAGGGCCCCAGGCTGATTGCTCTCTCCTTAAAATGGACTCCATGTACCTTAGGTGCATAACACAATTGGAATTGGTTCACCTTATAGGCCCCTGTAACAGTGTACCATAGGTACCCAGGGCATAGGTGTAGCCAAGGCCTACCAGGGGCTGCAGCATGTATTGTGCCACCCCTGGCCTGGCCTCCATATTTGACACAACTGGCTGATCACTCAGCTGGGGTAAGTTGGTGTAATCACCTCTTACTTAGGTACAGTATGCCTGTGCCTAACCCTAAACTGGACACATATGTTCCTATCAGCCACTCCTATGGAAGGCCTCATCAATCCTGGAGGCAGAGTGCTTGGAAATATGTGAGATGGTGCTCTAGCATGAGCTGAGCCTGTCTGCAGCTGTCGGGAACCACTCCCTAAGCTGTTCCGGGATATTGCCATACCATATACTCTTAAGTGCATTATAATCCTCGATGTTAAATGCTATCTTTGGTTTGGCTTTATCAAAACATGTCGAGTAAGGTGTCATACGAATTGGAATACTATCCCCTCGCCAGTTCTGGCGACGGGGATAGCATTCCACCCTTCTAGAGGGACACGACATGTGTGTAGCCTTAACCCCGGTTAAAGTTAAACAGAGCCTCAGCATCACAAAATGGATGCTGCCACCACAGACACATGTCTGACCTCCTGCTGCTGGGAGTCCTTCCAGCGAGGAGGGCCTGGACAAAGGGTTTCCTGCCTGGAGAGGTGCGAGCACCACCCCAGACAGGGTTTTGTGTATTGGGTAGGACAGGGCTGAATAGATTGAGACATGCCTGGGGCACACAAGGTGTCCCTGTGCATAAGCCAGCCCAAACCGGTTCTGGGGCTTTCCAGCCCCAGTCCTGGTGAGGAGCTGGACAAAGGAGAGGGGGTGTAACCACCCCCCTTCCTGGTCCCACCCATAGGGGAGGGACCTAGCAGGAGATCCACCCCTCAGATTGGAATAAGAGTGGGAGCAGTGCCATTGCACAGCAGATCATCCTGAAATCAACTTGAAACAAAGAAGAAGACTGGACCTCGACAGTCTGCTGCTCAGAAGACTGAAGAGAATCTCCCTTGTGGCCTAGGAGTGGCCACCCTGTGAACACAGGCATCACCCAGCACCTCGATGTCTGTTTTGCCGCCGCCTCCCGCCGGAGCCCGAGTGCAAAGCCTGACAAGACCCAGCTTCTCAGACTTCTCCTAGCCCGATCCACAGTCCCTGCAAAGAAGGGACCCGTGGAGGCACCGAGAGACGTGGGAGCGGACATCTTGAAAGACCCCCGAGACGCTGACTGCGCAGCAAACGAGGCACCTTCGACTCTGTGCTTTAGGCTTTAAAAAGCTCTACAACCGACCAGCATTTGCACCAAAAACCAGCCCTCCAGCATCTCCACGATCTGCGTGGGGCCCTTTTGCTTTGTGCCACTCGACTCGCCATCCCGGCTGCTTGTCACATGATCAGCGGCCATCTTGGCAATGAAACCTACGATTTACACTATGGGTCTGATTGCTCCAGACCTGCCCTCGCTCCTGTAGAAAGGAGTACCTGCTCTGACCTTGCTGGTCCGAGTAATAAGCCTTTTTCACTTTCCCCGTGGCTTGCGTTAGCCAAGGCTTGTTTGCTTTAATTGAGTTGCCGACACCGCCATCAACTAGAGCCTTTAAGGGACAGCTCGTGATCGACTCCTGGACATCCTTGACCTCTTCGTGTCCACGTGGCTGCAGAGAGAAGCAACACCTCATCACCTGTTTGCACCCGACTTTGCCTGGTTCCAATCTGGTTCCACGGTGGTCACTGGTCAGTGACTTTGAACATTGTCCCCTCTGCTTTCAGGTCTTCACCACTTCAGATCCACCCTTGGATCCACCGGACACTTCTCCTTCACATCGCCTGCAGCATCTTCAGCTTCAAGCGCCAAGAACCTGCGTGTCAAAACCCGACGCCACTTCGACCCTGTGCACCCACTTCCTGTGGGTGAGGTAATATTGCAACGCCGGTGTCCCTACACTGGTACACACCTCTAGGGTCTGTGTCTTAAGTTTTGTTCCTCTAGGTTCAGCGGAAGTGCCCTTAAACTAACTTTGTGTAACTTTTACGCACCATAGACTTTGCATTGGAAAGTGCGTGCACTTTGAACACTGCACCCGAGTCCCGCGGGCCTTTCCCGACTTAGTCACTGCTAGTCTCGAATAGCTCCAGCGATTCCCAAGGCCCTAGGCCTGTTCCCTTTCCTATTGGTATCTCTTATACCACTTTCTTAGTGTATGGTTTAGGTGGCCCCTAGGGCTCATCCATATTGTGCAACTTTTGTGTATTTTAAACTGTCTTGTGATTTAACGCTTGTGCTTCTGTGCTCATAAAGAGTCCAGGGGATTTTATAGTTAATAAATCAATATATATTTTCAATATATATCTGTGTGGTGTCCCTTTCATTTGGTATTCAAGGGGGTTGTGTATGGTATAACAGCTGGCTTCACATGCCTTTCAGAGTTTAGCCTAAGACTGCTTTGTCCACGTTACCACTAGGATAACTGGTCTACAAGGTTGAATTACAACCATCATCATAAGGGTTGCTTGGCATGGTACAAAGTGATCACTAAGAATTAGTGAGCATTATATACCAGGCCAACTTCTCACAATAACGTACCAATTTTCCTAAACAAGAGAGAAGAAGAAGAATAAGACTGGTGTACTATCATAGTCGACTGTAATGGAAGTCCATAGTGCTCGTAGAATTTGTTCCTTAAACTCCCATTAATGTTAGAGCAAGGATGAAGAAGTCAGAGGTTACATAGATACTGTCCTCAATAGTTATGTACTGTGCTTTCAATTTGCTACTTGTACTGTGACAACTTTCTGCTCAATCATTTTGTGTTAATCTTAAGGAGCATTGGTTACAGACTATGTCTTTCTTTCTTCATGTAGTTGCTCCTTCCAAATCCAAGAGACTTTCAAAGAGGAAGGAGCTGGCTCGAATGGCCCGGCAACGGAGGCTGGATACCACTGTCGCTGAATATCGGCGGCTGGTGGCCCTGCAGGAGGAGGAGACGCAGTCTGGTACTACAACAATGTCCACTGGGACAGCTGCATCCTCCTCTGTGCGGGCTGCCAGCCAGCGCAGTGCTCCAGCGGTACGGAGCCGGGCTACCAAAGCCAAACGCCACCGCCGAGCAGCAAAGACAGCAGCTGCTCCCCACAGGATTTGCAAGGCACGCCGGCGCCGCTTATCCCTCTGACTGTCCTACCTGGAGCAGGAGGTCCTGAACTATAAGAACTTGGTGGAGGGCCTCCGCTTCGAACATGCCACCCTCCACAAGGAGCATGATGCCCTGGCTGCAGTCAACAGCACCCCGCCATAGTGTCCCTTGCCCCTTTTTTAGAGACTTTTTCAGGGGGTGGGAATTGGGAGTTGGGTTTTTGGGGACTTTTGAAGGACAATCGTTGGGGTTAGGAAGGGTCTTGCGGGAGAATATTTTGTTAGGGCTATAAAAATATATTTTTTGAAACTTTATCTGACCATGCCTGTTTTTTACTGCTTTTGAGTCTGGTGGGTGGGGGTTTAACAGTAAGTTTGTTTTCCTGAATAGTCCTAGGACTTTAGTAGTACTACCGTCAATCTCTCGTCTCTCCTAATACTCCATTATACTACCTTCAACCAAACGCTTATCTTACCTGTAATTTTGGTTTGAAAGTAGGGCTAGGCCCAGGGCTGGCTCCACGGGAAATGGCAATTAAGGTTGCAATCCAGGGCGGCTGAAATTTCCTCCTCATTGTGGTGGTACTAGTGGTGTGACACAGTGGCAGTTGCATGGCTATGGAAAAAAAGAAAATGAAACGTGGTTTGTCCTTACTGTAGCATTACAACGGTACGATAGAGAATATAGCAGGTGACAGTACACTAGACTACAACAGTGCCACAATGTAGCCTAACAAATGGTAAAGTATTTATAGTATAACTTGTACTTGCGTAGGATTTCTTTGACATTGGCTAATACTACAAGAAATAGTACTGAAGCTGAGTAAGTCTAGAATATATCCTCGGATTCCTTCACCAGCCTGTTGCTATGACCTTATCCTCCCCAGCAAGTGTGTGGAATTATTGATGTCATTTAGTCACACATCAAGCAAAACCACACAACCCGGGGGAAGAGGGTTAGGGTTTGTAAAATGGATAGGAATGGGGGTTTCTTTTTGGGTAGGTTTTGTTGAGAGAAAAAAAAAAAAGCACAGCATGGACAAACAATAATTGAACATAAAGAAATTTTTGGGTACAAAGCTAACCATAAATCTTTTACGTGACATAAAGGAAGTGCATACACTACTGAATGCATTGTTACAGAAAAGTAAGTAGTACTTTCGACAACCTTGAATGCCAGAATGCGACAGTACTGGGCTACATTAAATTAGGTTTAAAATATAGCCAAAGTAAAACCTATAGAATGGCTGTAGGGATCAATTTAGAAGCAGAGAGAGATCCAAGAAATGCAGTCACACACACTCATTGAATAAAAGAATGGATACTGTATCTGTATTGTTGTAGTTGTCCTGTTGAATTTGGTAAGTAAGTTGCATGCGGCAAAAAATTCCTCTTATTAGCGGCACTCCTCCATTCCAGCTGACGCTTCGTCCATCAATGTTGGTGACCAGAAGACACCCTGTCCACTGCCTGCCTGGCGGATGCTGAATTGCGGCTCGCTAATGTGAAGCCTGACTCCATCCTTTTTTCCCCATTGCAGACTGAAACCCGGCCTGTAATTATTGAACAAAAAACAGCACTGATAAATAAATATAAGGTATGTACGCTGTGTAGTGCAAAAAGTCACACTTTGATTTTCCTAATAGACAGTACAACATTTTTGAAAGTGCGTACTCTGTCTGAGTCACCTTTTCAAGGATAAATAAGTATGGGCAAATTAATTTAGCGGATCTTTCCCCTCAAGCTAGGTGTACTGTAAACTGTGTTTTAGAACAAAATTAGACCTTCCCAGCAGTGCTTCCACCTAGACCCTTACTAAAGCCAGTTGCAAAAATGTAGAAGACCCCAATCAGATCTCAAAAAATGAGGCCTAGCAGAAAACTGGTGACAAAACGTACTTCGAAAGTAAAAGTAGGCCCAAATACCCCCTTGCCCACCGTGGATTGTATTCAAACAACTTGCAAGCAAGCAAAAGTATCCATAGCTAGCATCGCTCCAAGACTCGAAAACCTCCCCACCCAAACACATGCAATAGAAATACTGCTAACCCTAACGAGCCATAAGTTAAGAATAGTGGCAGTGCTATGCCAAATCCCCCCTTTCCCACCATGGATTTTCTTCAAATGACTTGCAACCAAAATTACACATTCTCACGAGTGCTCTAAGACTCCAGAACCCAGTTGCAAAAATCTAGAACACCCCAAAACACATGCAATCCTGCTGCTAGGGCTAACCCTAACAAACCCTAAGTTACAAAAAGTGCCAAAAGGCTTTTCCTTATGGATTTTGTCCCAACCACTTCTATCCGGTATTAGACCTTCCCAGGAATGCCCCAAGACCCGCCAACCCACCCGCCAAAAAGCACGACACCCCTAAACAGCCCAAAAGCAAAATCTCATACTTACAATATTTCTCGGCCTTCGGTCCAAATGCGCTGTGTAGCTAGGCCATAACTCGAGTTTACCACCACGGATTTCCTGAAAAGCAAATTCAATCAAGATTAGAGTGTCCCAGCAGTGCTCCCAGACCCCGAAACTCACCCACAAACAGACGGAACCCCCCAAATAGCTCCTCAAAGGCAAGCAAGTCAGCAAAAACACAAAAAAAATTCCGCCTCCGATTTGGTCCAAACAACTTTTATCCGGTATTAGAGCTTCCCAGCAATGGCCCCAGAGCCGTCAACCCAGGAGAAAATGAGTAGAAGACCCCCAAACAGCCAAAGAGCAAAAGTACGAAAATGTGGACTTAGTCATTTTTTTGCCAATTTCCCAAATCACTCCGCGCGCGCTCTGCAGCTAGGCCCTAACTCCCCTGTGCCACCATGGAGTTGCTTCAAACCTCTTGCAAAGTAAAGTATCCATAGCCAGCAGTGCTCCCAGACCCCGAAACCCACCCACAAACACCGGAAAGCCCCCCAAACAGGCCCCCGAAAACGCTACATTGAGCAAAATGTCAGAAATAGCAACAAAAAAAAATCAGCGTGGATTTTGTCCCAACAACTTCTATCCGGCATTAGACCTTCCCAGGAATGCCCCAAGACCCGCCAACCCACCCGCCAAAAAGCAAGACACCCCCAAACAGCCCAAAAGCAAAATCTCATACTTACAATATTTCTCGGCATTCGCTCCAAACGCGCTGTGTAGCTAGGCCATAACTCGAGTTTACCACCACGGATTTCCTGAAAAGCAAATGCAATCAAGATTAGTGTGTCCCAGCAGTGCTCCCAGACCCGGAAACTCACCCACAAACAGCCGGAACCCTCCCAAAGAACTCCTCAAAGGCAAGCAAGTCAGCAAAAACACAAAAAAAATTCCGCCTCCGATTTGGTCCAAACCACTTTTATCTGGTATAAGAGCTTCCCAGCAAATGCCCAAGAGCCGTCAACCCAGGAGAAAACGAGTAGAAGACCCCCAAACAGCCAAAGAGCAAAAGTACAAAAATGTGGACTTAGTCATTTTTTTGCCAATTTCCCAAATCACTCCGCGCGCGCTCTGCAGCTAGGCCCTAACTCCCCTCTGCCACCATGGATTTGCTTCAAACCTCTTGCAAAGTAAAGTATCCGTAGCCAGCAGTGCTCCCAGACCCCGAAACCAACCCACAAACACCAGGAAGCCCCCAAACAGGCCCCCAAAAACGCTACATTGAGCAAAATGTCAGAAATAGCAACAACAAAAAAATCAGAGTGGATTTTGTCCAAACCACTTCTATCCGGCATTAGACCTTCCCAGAAATGCCCCAAGACCCGCCAACCCACATGCCAAAAAGCACAACACCCCCAAACAGCCCAAAAGCAAAATCTCATACTTACAATTAAGGGTGGGCGTAAAATCTGTTTCGCGGGCGAATTTGCAGATTTTCCGCGATTTCGCGATCCGCAAATCTCGCGAAATCGCGGTAAAATCCGCGAATCAGCGGGGACACATTTTCAGCCAAGCAAGGGCTACAGCAGCAGGTGCAAAAGTTGAACCTAATTTCTTTGTAACCTTTCACAAAAGGGTTACAAACAAATTAACTTTAACTTGGACACCTGCTGCTAATTGCTTCCTGGCGCCACTTTGCCTACTTGCAACTATTCTCTGACCCTGCTCTGACCCTTGAAGCAGGGTCAGAGAATAGTTACAAGTAGGCAACGAGGCACCTGTCCAAGGAATTAAACCTCATCAGGAAGCACTTACAGATATAAAAAACAGGAAGAAGGGAGAGGATGGCAAATACACCCATTGTGAGTTGTCAGGAGGGGTTAAACTAAAAGAGACCTTTACAGCACAATTTTCATATGCATTTTGCTAAAAATAAAAAGCTGTATGTTCTGTAGGGGCAACTCAGGAATCTGGCCCTTCAGAGATCCGGCCTCTCTTTATTTCTCTTGTTCTCTCTCTCCCTCTCTCTTTCCCTCTCTTTCTCTCTCTTTCTATCTATCTATCTATCTATGTATCTATCTATCTATCTATCTATCTATCTATCTATATCTCTCTCCCTCTCCCATAAACAACTGCATGGGTAACTTCGCTATGCAAGCGGCTAGCGAAGACGCAAAAATCCCCGCAAACACGCAAAAAACCCAGCGAACACGCAAAAAACCCCGCAAACACGCAAAAAAACAAAAATCCGCAAATTGGCACAAATTCGCGAACTTTGCGGATCACGAATTCGCAAATCCGCAAATTTGCGGATCGCGAATTCGCAAAATTCGCCCATGCTTACAATATTTCTTTGCCTTCTGTCCAAACGCGCTGTGTAGCTAGGCCATAACTCAAGTTTACCACCCTGGATTTCCTGAAAAGCAAATGCAATCAAGATTAAAGTGTCCCAGCAGTGCTCCCAGACCCCGAAACTCACCCACAAACAGCCGGAACCCCCCCAAAGAGCTCCTCAAAGGCAAGCAAGTCAGCTAAAACACAAAAAGAAATCCGCCTCTGATTTGCTCCAAACTACTTTTATCCGGTATTAGAGCTTCCCAGAAATGGCCCCAGAGCCGTCAACCCAGGAGAAAACGAGTAGAGGACCCCCAAACAGCCAAAGAGCAAAAGTACAAAAATGTGGACTTAGTCATTTTTTTGCCAATTTCCCAAATCACTCCGCGCGCGCTCCGCAGCTAGGCCCTAACTCCCCTCTGCCACCATGGATTTGCTTCAAACCTCTTGCAAAGTAAAGTATCCATAGCCAGCAGTGCTCTCAGACCCCGAAACCCACCCACAAACACCAGGAAGCCCCCCAAACAGGCCCCCAAAAACGCTATATTGAGCAAAATGTCAGAAATAGCAAAAAAAAATCAGCGTGGATTTTCTCCCAACCACTTCTATACGGCATTAGACCTTCCCAGGAATGCCCCAAGACCCGCCAACCCACCCGCCAAAAAGCACAACACCCCTAAACAGCCCAAAAGCAAAATCTCATACTAACAATATTTCTCTGCCTTCGGTCCAAACGCGCTGTATAGCTAGGCCATAACTCGAGTTTACCACCACGGATTTCCTGAAAAGCAAATTCAATCAAGATTAAAGTGTCCCAGCAGTGCTCCCAGACCCCGAAACTCACCCACAAACAGCCAGAACCCCCCCAAAGAGCTCCTCAAAGGCAAGCAAGTCAGCAAAAACACAAAATTTCCGCCTCCGATTTGGTTCAAACCACTTTTATCCGATATTAGAGCTTCCCAGCAATGGCCCCAGAGCCGTCAACCCAGGAGAAAATGAGTAGAAAACCCCCAAACAGCCAAAGAGCAAAAGTACAAAAATGTGGACTTAGTCATTTTTTTGCCAATTTCCCAAATCACTCAGTGCGCGCTCTGCAGCTAGGCCCTAACTCCCCTCTGCCACCATGGATTTGCTTCAAACCTCTTGCAAAGTAAAGTATCCATAGCCAGCAGTGCTCCCAGACCCCGAAACCCACCCACAAACACCAGGAAACCCCCCAAACAGGCCCCCGAAAACGCTACATTGAGCAAAATGTCGGAAATAGCAAAAAAAAAACAGCGTGGATTTTGTCCCAACCACTTCTATCCGGCATTAGACCTTCCCAGGAATGCCCCAAGACCCGCCAACCCACCCGCCAAAAAGCAAAACACCCCCAAACAGCCCAAAAGCAAAATCTCATACTTACAATATTTCTCGGCCTTCGGTCCAAACGCGCTGTGTAGCTAGGCCATAACTCGAGTTTACCACCACGGATTTCCTGAAAAGCAAATGCAATCAAGATTAGAGTGTCCCAACAGTGCTCCCAGACCCCGAAACTCACCAACAAACAGCTGGAACCCCCCCAAAGAGCTCCTCAAAGGCAAGCAAGTCAGCAAAATCACAAAAGAATTTCCGCCTCCGATTTGGTCCAAACCACTTTTATCCGGTATTAGAGCTTCCCAGCAATGGCCCCAGAGCCGTCAACCCAGGAGAAAACGAGTAGAAGACCCCCAAACAGCCAAAGAGCAAAAGTACAAAAATGTGGACTTAGTCATTGTTTGCCAATTTCCCAAATCACTCCGCGCGCGCTCTGCAGCTAGGCCCTAACTCCCCTCTGCCACCATGGATTTGCTTCAAACCTCTTGCAAAGTAAAGTATCTATAGCCAGCAGTGCTCCCAGACCCCGAAACCCACCCACAAACACCAGGAAGCCCCCCAAACAGGCCCCCGAAAACGCTACATTGAGCAAAATGTCAGAAATAGCAACAAAGAAATCAGCGTGGATTTTGTCCCAACCACTTCTATCCGGTATTAGACCTTCCCAGGAATGCCCCAAGACCCGCCAACCCACCCGCCAAAAAGCACAACACCCCTAAACAGCCCAAAAGCAAAATCTCATACTTACAATATTTCTCGGCCTTCGGTCCAAACGCGCTGTGTAGCTAGGCCATAACTCCGGTTTACCACCACGGATTTCCTGAAAAGTAAATGCAATCAAGATTAGAGTGTCCCAGCAGTGGTCCCAGGCCCTGAAACTCACCCACAAACAGCCGGAACCCCCCAAAGAGCTCCTCAAAGGCAAGCAAGTCAGCAAAAACACAACAAAATTCCGCCTCCGATTTGGTCCAAACCACTTTTATCCGGTATTGGAGCTTCCCAGCAATGGCCCCAGAGCCGTCAACTCACCCGCAAAGAAGTAGAACACCCCCACAAGTGCTGAGTCTTTCTTCATTGGGCGTAATCCAGCCCTCTGCTTTGATGGAAATAGGAGTGTGGAGGAGGAGGATAGAGGAGCATGTTCTTCTGAACTTGTGAACCTGAGGTATGCAGACTGCGGCACCTTCAAATCAATAAGCAAACAAGTGAAGACAGTTTGGCTTGTTTTTGTGAGTAGGTGATTAAAGTTTGAATTATATTAACTGTGCACAACAAAGAAAGACAGACAGACAGGAATAAAAGTGAATAAGGACGAAAAAGAAATTTATTGATTCATTGTCTCATTTTCAGGGCTCGGTGTTAAGGTCCAGGAATAAGAATATGGCTTTGCCTTCATACTCTGCGAATTTAGGCAGGGTGAGCTCAGTATCACCTGACAGACTAGAAATTCCCTCATCTACGTTGCTGTATACCTCGTCTTCATCCGGCGCGCTTTCTCGTACTCTGTAATCTGGTGGTATGAGGTGCTGATTCATCTTGATCATTGTTAACCTCTCCACATTTTTGGGTGAGAGGCGGCTCCGTTTGGGAGTTACAATGGCACCAGCAGCACTGAAAACACGTTCAGAAGACACGCTTGCGAGTGGGCAAGACAAGTAGTTTAAAGCCAGGTTGGAGAGCTGTGGCCACAATTCTTTTTTCCCATGCCAATACGCCAATGGGTCAGCATTAACATAGACCTCTGTTGAGTCATTCAGATAGTCCTTCACCATCGAATCAAGGTCCTCCTCCAAGGTTCCTCCACTTTGCTTAGCTGTTGCTGTGACCTTTTGAGAATCAAACCCAAGCCGAGCTAGCCAATCCTCTTCAGCCTCCAATGTTTCTGTTTTGTCTGGTGCAGATGATCCGGTTGCCGGTGTCTTTAACGGCTGAGAGGTCACTTGTGCCACAGCCACAGGTGCAGAAGTGGATTGTTTTGACTGGGGATGGCCTGCTGATGCTGATGTCCTGCCTTTTCCTTCAATTTTCTGCCGTTCTCTTTCAAACCTCTTGGCTGACAAGGCTAGCCAACGTTTGTATTTTGGAACATGTTCATCATCAAAAGGAAAGAATGCTAGGCCTGCCAGTGCCTTTTTGTAGCGTGGATCCAGAATAGTAGCACAAATGTAAAGCTGGTTTGAGGGGATCATTGTAAGACGTTCATCACCTTGTAGGCGCTCTAATAATTTCTCCGCCAAAACAAAAGTGTCTTTGTTTTTTTCATCTTTTTGAAACACAGAACACACCTCCTTCAGTTGGTGCTCCAGCATGTACAACAATGGGATAGCTTTTCCCAAATTACAGTCCTCCTTGCTGACTGCACGTGTGAAGACCTCAAAAGGATGAAGCATGCGTGTCAGGCTTTTACCTATGTCCCATTGCTCCAAACCCATCCTCAGGTCCTTCTGAGCTGCACCCTGTGTTAAGAAATATTGATCGAGTACCGTATATTGCTCATACAGACGCTCAAGCATGTAGAAGGTTGAGTTCCAACGTGTTAGCACCTCCTGGATGAGTGCTTTCACTGGCATTCGACGTTCATGTAGCAGGCTCCTCAGATGCTTCCGGGCCTTAAAAGAATGGCTGAAATGGTTGCACATTTTTCGGCAGGTCTCCACTACCTCGTACGCTGAACTGTCTTTATCACTCAAGAATTTTTTGACAACCAGGTTTATACAGTGCGCCAAACACGGCACTCTGAAATACTGACCCAGCTCCATGGCCTTAACTACATTGGCGCCATTATCCGTGGAAACA
Organism: Lissotriton vulgaris; assembly: GCF_964263255.1. NCBI lineage: Eukaryota > Metazoa > Chordata > Amphibia > Caudata > Salamandridae > Lissotriton > Lissotriton vulgaris. Next base: position 20,890 of record NW_028253369.1, read on the forward strand.
TAACCAATCTGGCGTTTTTTTGGGGACAGCCAGTCAAGGACCTGTAGCGGTTAGTAACCCACAGATATCCCACGAAGAGAAACCCTAAGCCACTAACCTTCAGGTACTGGCCGGCGGGGACCACAGCGCGAAGAATAGTATCCCAGTTCCCTAATAATGCCCACTCTCCCTGCACGAAACACATGCAAGGGACAGAAGGCACTCCAGGAAAAAGGGAGAGAACAACGAAGGAGGATGTTGTTGAGAAGTTCCCCTCTTGGTCTGGTCACAAGGGAAGGATGTCTTCAAGTCACAACAATACTGGGAAAACATAAACGAACAGACCATTAGCTCCCTGCCTACAGTTCGTAGACTACAAAAGGATTTAAGGAGAAAACCGTACTTACAAAAAATAACAGGGGAGATGCCCAAAAGGATTCTGGGTGATGTAGTAACGGGTCGATAATCCTGAGACTCAAGAGTTCCTTTACCACTAGGTACCCATAAAGGTTTATAGGGGTGACTTCGATAGAACCTACTAGTTACTGTCACTGGAGGTAGTAAACGAAGTTTGATTTCAACGGACTGGTACTCCACTTCTGAACAAATGGAGACAAAAAGAAACAGTTTCTCTTGCATGGCCGTGCGTTGATAGTTCCTACCTCTAAGTGTTCGAGAAGGAAAAGATGCGGCGTCCTCCTAGCGGGAAGGCAAGCGTCCGCGCACAACTCTATCCGGCGTCCTCCTAGCGGGAAGGCAAGCGTCCGCGCACAACTCTGTTCGGCGTCCTCCTAGCGGGAAGGCAAGCGTCCGCGCACAGGCTCTCTCTCTCCTGAAACGATGGAAGGATTGATAAGCACTGAGCTACGCAGGAGGATTGCTTATATCTCTGGTCCCACAACCACTTCCGGTTTGCCAGCGCCCAGGTCCTTCTGGGAGTTGTAGTGCCCTGGCGGTTTCCGCGTATTGCGTACCTGTTTCGACCCCTCGAGGACAGCAGCGCTACAGGACCTTTGTGTTAAACTCATCCAAAATGTTTTCTGCTGTGTGACGTTTCTCCAAACCAAACATGGCTAGTGTTGCATGTTTCCGAGCAGCTTTAAAAACTTGGTCCGGGTTAACACCTGCGTTCAGCTTTGCTTTAACCCCTGAAAAAGAGACCCAGTGTGCAGTGATGCACATGTAATCAGCGCCTGCGCCACTGGTCCACATGTCTGTTGTCAGATGTATAGTGTGAACAGCACTCTTCTGCAAAGCTGCCCCAATCACCTCCAGCACATCTTCATGTAGTGCTGGAACCGCAACTCTGGCAAAATAGAACCGGCTAGGAACCTTCCATTTAGGGCAGAGCGCTGCCACTAATTCTAGAAAACCAACCCCTTCTACAAAAGAAAAAGGGAGAAGATCCAGAGCTAGCATTTTAGCCAGCTTAGTGTTATACAGACGCGTCAGTGGGTGGTTGCGTTCATATTGCGCTTCTGTAAACAACATCTTTTTAATGTTGCCCTGGACCAAGCATTTACGGGATGATGATGATATCTTCGACCCAGTTACGCTCGCTGAGGCACTTTTTCGCATTGGTGTTTCACTCTCTCCCACACTCTTAGTGTGGCTCACATGGGGTGTGCTGCTGACAGGGGTACGGGGTGTAAGAGAAGTGTTTGACACGTCTTCTACCTCCTAGTCATCATCAGATGAAAAATCAACGTTTTCATTACGTGCAAATAGGGCTTCCTTGATCGCCTGTAGGTGCGCACACCATTGGACAGGGTGCTGTCTCTTAAGATGACCTCTCTGGCCTCCGGTACCATAGTTGGTACCAAACTTACCCCGACTAACTGCAACCTTACAAATGCTACAAATGGCGAAGTTTTCCCTTTTTGGGCAAACACTAAAGAAGTCCCAAGCTGGGGACTTGAATTGTATGTGGGGGCCGGAGGAGGCGGCGATACTGGTGGCGGTGGTCTTGCTGCTAATGCCAGATGAAGTGGAGGATGTGGATTGCCGAACTTTAGTACGTTGTGCACTTTCACCACCACTAATTGAGGTCGAGGTGGATGGAGGTCCCTTCTTGCGAGGAAGAAATATGGAAGTGGTAGGTGTTGGTGTACTAGTTAACTCCAATGATTGTTGTGTTTCCATTGCCTCCTCTTCGACATCATCATCACGCTTAGCAGCTTCTCGGGCTAGGGTCAAAATGTGTCTTTGCTGCATGCCCGCTGGGGCTGCAGTGACCTTTATGATGACTGGCTCGTCGTCGTGAGAGGCTTCATCAGCAGCAGTATCCGTCACTTCTTGTTGAGCCTCATCACACACAAGAGGAGTGGCTTCCAATGATACCTCGGCTTGATTGTCGATTTCCTGATGTGCCCCTACTTCGGGAGGAACAACTATTGTGGGCACTTGTGACCTTCCATGCACCTCTGCTTGCGCATCTCCTTGCGCTGCCTCTCCTTCCACATGTATTTGGGCTTGTACTTGCACATGTGGTTGTTGTTGCTGCTGTGGTTGTTCAACACTTGTCAGATGAGTTACAACAACCTGTGTTGATCAGGGACATTGCTGCTACTTTCTTGCGATGAGCCAACATCACTGGTCGATGGTGATTGAAGAAGTACACTGACTGCCTCTGCAGCACACAAGGGCTTGGACTTAAGTTGGCGTGGTGGTGGTGGTGGAGGCACTGAGCCTAATGGAGCGGGGGTGCTGCTCCCAGCTTGGTCCCCAGCAGATCCTGCTGCTGCTGCAGGCGTACTTTTTCTTTTACTCCCAAAAAACGCGGCGGCCGGCACACCAGCCTCCTTGGTATCTTGCTTCTTCTGCTCCTTACAGGCAACTTTCTTGCTAGAGGAGCTACGGAGAACTTTTTTTGGGGCCATCTTCTTCAGAGCAGGTCAGAACAGCAGGCCGCAGTTGCACGAGTTGCAGAGTTGTCTTTGGCCAGACGTGACGTCGCGTGACGTTATGCTGCACACACACACCGCTGCAGGACTTCTTCCTGGCACTGGTGGTTCTCTTGAGTCTTGTGCACCTAAAAGCAATGGAAGACAGAGGAACATCAGTTCAGTTATACACCCCAAAAAAATCGAAAAAAAACCCCAGAAAAATCAGCACAATCCCATGCCCTCCATGATGTTTAAATTCAAGACACCCCACAGAAAGACTAGGCCCATACAACACTCACTACCACTGGGCATAAAGGTTGAAAAGTAGGCAAAATGGTTGCAGGCCTAACAACACTGCCTGTATTCAAAATGGCCCCCTCCCTCCCAGCACATGGCCAGGGCCTGTAGCAGCACTCAAAATGGCCCCCACCCACATGGCCTGTCCCCATGAACAACCCAAAAAAACGAAAATCACAGAAAAATCAGCACAATCCCAAGCCATCCAGCCTCTCCATGATGTTTAAATTCAAGACAACCCACAGAAAGACTAGGCTCATGCAACACTCACTACCACTGGGCATAAAGGTTGAAAAGTAGGCAAAATGGTTGCAGGCCTAACAACACTGCCTGTATTCAAAATGGCCCCCTCCCTCCCAGCACATGGCCAGGGCCTGTAGCAGCACTCAAAATGGCCCCCACCCACATGGCCTGTCCCCATGAACACCCCAAAAAAACGAAAATCACAGAAAAATCAGCACAATCCCAAGCCATCCAGCCCCTCCATGATGTTTAAATTCAAGACAACCCACAGAAAGACTAGGCCCATGCACCACTCACTACCCCTGGGCATAAAGGTTTAAAACTAGGCAAAATGGTTGCAGGCCTAACAACACTGCCTGCATTCAAAATGTCCCCCTCCCTCCCAGCACATGGCCAGGGCCTGTAGCAGCACTCAAAATGGCCCCCACCCACATGGCCTGTCCCCATAAACACCCCAAAAATCGAAAAACAGAAAAATCAGCACAATCCCAAGCCATCCAGACCCTCCATGATGTTTAAATTCAAGACAACCCACAGAAAGACTAGGCCCATGCAACACACACTACCCCTGGTGAAAAGGTCACAACAGGCCAAAAAAACGAAAATCACAGAAAAATCAGCACAATCCCAAGCCATCCAGCCCCTCCATGATGTTTAAATTCAAGACAACCCACAGAAAGACTAGGCCCATGCACCACTCACTACACCTGGGCATAAAGGTTGAAAACTAGGCAAAATGGTTGCAGGCCTAACAACACTGCCTGCATTCAAAATGCCCCCCTCCCTCCCAGCACATGGCCAGGGCCTCTAGCAGCACTCAAAATGGCACCCACCCACATGGCCTGTCCCCATGAACACCCCAAAAAATCGAAAAACACAGAAAAATCAGCACAATCCCAAGCCATCCAGCCCCTCCATGATGTTTAAATTCAAGCAACCCACAGAAAGACTAGGCCCATGCAACACTCACTACCCCTGGTGAAAAGGCCACAACAGGCCAAAAAAACGAAAATCACAGAAAAATCAGCACAATCCCAAGCCATCCAGCCTATCCATGATGTTTAAATTCAAGACAACCCACAGAAAGACTAGGCCCATGCACCACTCACTACCCCTGGGCATAAAGGTTGAAAACTAGGCAAAATGGTTGCAGGCCTAACAACACTGCCTGCATTCAAAATGGCCCCCTCCCTCCCAGCACATGGCCAGGGCCTGTAGCAGCACTCAAAATGGCGCCCACCCACATGGTCTGTCCCCATGAACACCCCAAAAAATCGAAAAACACAGAAAAATCAGCACAATCCCAAGCCATCCAGCCCCTCCATGATGTTTAAATTCAAGACAACCCACAGAAAGACTAGGCCCATGCAACACACACTACCCCTGGTGAAAAGGCCACAACAGGCCAAAACAACGAAAATCACAGAAAAATCTGCACAATCCAAAGCCATTCAGCCCCTCCATGATGTTTACATTCAAAACACCCCACAGAAAGACTCAGTGCACCCACCACTGAGTACCCCTGGGCAAAAGGCCCCAAAACAGCCCAAAAATCGAAAATTCCAAAATTGTAGTTGCAGCAACTGTAATGCCCCAAACGAACTTACTTGTGAAATTTCTTATCCAAAAGTGATCCAAAAAAAGTCAAAAGGCCTCAAATCGAAATATCCAGCAGCATCCACAAAAAGTAATCCTTCCAGCTCCAGATCCAAATGAAAAGTGACCAGGAGATGGACAAAGCACTGGGAGGAGCCTGCTGGACAGGAACAGGAAGTTGAAGACTGTGGGGCACTTCCTTCCTCCCACCCCCCCTCCCCAAAATGAACTCCTTGCAAAAAAAGTGCACGCAAATGTCAACCTGAGGAGTTATTCAGATAAAAATCATAATTTCCAAGAAGGTTTATGCTGCTTGCTGGTGGATTTCTTGTGCAGAATTGCAAATTTTGTAGTTTCGCGAGTGCGAGATTGTTGCTGCTCACCGCATCTACAAGCTCGCAATTGTGAAGTGCCGTGATACGTGATCACGGCGTACTCGCATTGACAAATTCTCGCTGTGCAAGTTGGCAAGCCGCGATTATGTAATCGCGCTTGCCAAATTCCCGCGGGATCCCGCAGCAAGATCCAAAATGGCGCAGCACTCGCAAAATACCAAGAAAAACAACTCAGCAAACGCTGAATGACGGTAAGTAAACGCCGCTCGCCAAAAAATTGTATCACCAAGAAAAAAAAATCCGCTGCATGCGAATTAGCGGATTTTCGGTAAATTCGCGAGCGTTCGCGGATTGCGAATTTACCGAAAATCCGCAAAATCCGCGAGTGGAACGGATTTTCCGCCTATGCTTACTGAAGATAAGTATGGGAAAAAATATTTGCATGGATGATTATGGCTACAACAAGAACAGTGACACAGCAGCGTAACCTTTCTTCACGTGTCGGATGATGCTGTTGACGATGGGTCCAATCGATGGTGGGCATGAAATTGACATTTGATTTGAAAATACTCATTGGTGTTTGCAGGTTGCCGAGTGTCGAGATGCGAGCTGCTGCGAGCTGCTGCGGGGCCGTCGAGAACAGCTGCAGCGCTTTTACCGTTCTGCTGTCGCCCAAAATCAACCCCCCCACAGCCCTTATCCCCGCTTCCCTCTCCCCATGGAAGACGGGATACGTAAGCCGTGGAAGGCGCCCGAAAAAAGACGCGGTGGCGGGGGGCAGTAGCAGCGGCGGTGAGGAGCCAAAAACCTGAAAAAATGGCAGTTCTGCGACGAGAGGCCGCAGGCAATGCAAGGGGTCGTGAGCTGTGCCCCGGGTCTTCAATGGTCTTCACCTGGCTACTACTACTTGGTCACCTGGAGACACCTGGTCACCTGAGACAGGTAACGTGGGAGACGCAAAGGGGGGCAAGCAAGGGACACTGGCAGCATTGCCGTAGGAGCCTCGGCATCTACCCTTTCCCCTGCCTCTGCCTCTGCACCCACACGCGAACCTCACGCTACTAACATCAGCAACCCCTGAGGTTCCTCGGAGGCCCCTGGAGGTTTTGGTGCCCGGGAAAGCGGTAGCTAGTGGCGGGCTATGGGCGGGTGGGCTGAGTGTCTGTCGCAGGCTGCACACAGCGGTCCCACACACAGCGGTCCCACATGCTGCGCTTCAGCGATCAGTGAACAGCGAATGCGGGGACAGCTGTGCTGTGGCGTGTTGCGAGCTGCAGGTGCTAAACTCAGAGCTGGTGTGCGATCAGTGTTATCTGCACGACATGCTGACCTGTTGGCAAACCAGTAACCCAGTAAGTTTGATTAGCAATCAAATACCCAGTAACTCCGGGATAAAGGAGAAAAAAAGAAAGAAAGAAAGAAAGAAAAAAATTTGCGAAATGAGGTCTGGAAAGCCAAGGAACTATAGGGCACCTGTGAACCTCCCCAAAAGATCAAGGAAAGCAAAGAAAAGCCTCAAAAAATATCTAATGGATGTCAGTAATGAAAGAAAAGGGAAGGACAAGGGAAAGAATGGAGGTGAGGAAGGAGAACTCTCCCTGTTTCCCCCCTGCACACCAGCCACAAAGACATTAAAGCGCGTGAGTACTCAAACAGGGGGTAGATGCCGTAGGAGCCTCGGCATCTACCCTTTCCCCTGCCTCTGCCTCTGCACCCACACGTGAACCTCACGCTACTAACATCAGCAACCCCTGAGTTTCCTCGGAGGCCCCTGGAGGTTTTGGTGCCCGGGAAAGCGGTAGCTGGTGGCGGGCTATGGGCGGGTGGGCTGAGTGTCTGTCGCAGGCTGCACACAGCGGTCCCACACACAGCGGTCCCACATGCTGCGCTTCAGCGATCAGTGAACAGCGAACGCGGGGACGGCTGTGCTGTGGCGTGTTGCGTGTTGCGTGCTGCAGGTGCTAAGCTCAGAGCTGGTGTGTGATCGGTGAAATGCTGACCTGTTGGCAAACCAGTAACCCAGTAAGTTAGATCAGCAATCAAATACCCAGTAACTCCGGGATAAAGGAGAAAAAAAGAAAGAAAGAAAAAAATTTGCGAAATGAGGTCTGGAAAGCCAAGGAACTATACGGCACCTGTGAACCTCCCCAAAAGATCAAGGAAAGCAAAGAAAAGCCTCAAAAAATATCTAATGGATGTCAGTAATGAAGGAAAAGGGAAGGACAAGGGAAAGAATGGAGATGAGGAAGGAGAACTCTCCCTGTTTCCCCCCTGCACACCAGCCACAAAGACATTAAAGCGCGTGAGTACTCAAACAGGCCCCCAGGGAGTAAATCTGGCTTTCAACCAAAAATGTATACAAAATTTTCATTCATCAAAGATGCCAGCTCGGCCCTCTATCTAAACAGTGCCAACACAAGTGATCTACCAACTCCGCTCCAGCCAACTAAAGTAAGCAGGGCCACTCCCTCGAAGCAAGAATTACAGGCAAAGGAGGAAAAGATCCAAGCTGACCCCATAAAAGGGGGATGCAGGGCAGAGGCGGATGCATCGGCAAGCAAAGAAGAATCAAATAAGGGGCCTCTGTGGAATCAATCAGTACTGGTTCAGGGACAAAGACAGTAGTTGGCAGACTCAAGTACAAAAACAACATCAAACGGCAATGAGCAAGATCGCACAAAGGAATACACAACAGTGGGCCAAAATGTGATTTCAAACCTTAACCTCTCATCAACAGCCATTAGGGAGAGTAGTCCCACAACCCCCACAAGCATAATGAGACACAATAATCACTTTAATCGTACTGAGGAAGAATACTTTGAATCCCCAGTAACTAAGAAAAGAAGGCAAGGACCACTGGGAAACTCTGAGGGACAGGGTGGACCAGACAGGGCAGCAAAGTGGGACCCCAGGACCACACCCTGCAGGGAGATGTGCAGAAGAGCGAACCCACGCAGTATGTAGGTTCAATATTACAAAAAGAAACAACAACCTGCAAACGCATAGTGACAACGCCAGAGGACAGGCAAGCAAGGCATGAACCCGGGATACGAGAGAACCCACAACAAGGGCAGACTTAGATGCAGTTGGGTAACTAAACACCCTACTACACAGGAAGTAAGAGTCCAGGGACAGTGCTCACTTCAATCTAATGACCCACAACGTGAGAAACTCGAGAAACTTGAGAAACAACAGGATCTTGCTAAGCAAGGGGTTGGCCCAAGACCATCTGAATCAGATCCTCCTAAACTATTTACTGTATCTTACACACAATTTAACATACAACTTACATCACCACGAGTAAACGACTTTGAAACCTCGTATCTCACCCCGGAAGAGTGGGAAGAACTGGTAGTATCTTACCCATGGCTTCAAAGAGGGACTTGCCAGGAGAGATCATCAGTGTAAATCCGGGGAAGGAAACACCAAATGCAAAGGAAGACATCTGGGCAACCCTTCTGCATACAATGCAACTATCGGTAAATGCCATTCAATACCAGTCTGATAAGTTGGATCTACAACTCTCCGTCCTCAACTCTCAGTCAATATTTGTTGCCAACATTGATGGCAAGCTAGCAGAGCTGAATAGCATGGTTAAAAGGGCGCAAGCCGAGACCCAATTAATACAATCTAACTGCTCTTACATAGCAATTGTGGACAAACTGGTAACACTACCAACAGCAATGGACAACCTCCTTTCTGACATAAGGGATGCAGTTAAAAACAACCGTCCGAATAACCCCGTCGATAAGAGATGCGAAACGGCAAGCTGGATTACAGCCACCAATCCATGAGATTTTAAAGACAACCTTAGACCTGGGGGGGCGCTAGAGGGCGCACTGCGGAATGGCTGGCTAGCGTGTCAGCTCCGCCGGACGGTCGCGCGCCTAGCGACATTTCATCCCTTAAAACCCCACCAAAAACGGCGGTGATTGGAAATATGGGCATCGGAATGTGAGGCCGGCATCTCCCAAAACTTAAATACGGCTTGCTGAGCAAGGAAAGAAAGATCCAGCCCAAAACCCGGAGTCCTCGCTGATGCATCACAAAATGGCCACTCCGGAAGTTCGGCGAACCGGAGCTTTCAAAGACACCGAGCGCAGCGGGACTCCAGTTTACACCCGGCGCGGCTTGGTAAGTGGTTGCTAACCACCGTCAAGAACTCGGCAGGGCTCTTGTAAGACCCCGGGACACGGCGCCACAGAAAATCGGCGTGCGTTCCACTGAGGGCAAGATGGCGGCGCCCGTGAAACGCAACAGGCTGGCGGCAGCGACGGACGTTCCCGCCGGACGGACCCCCTTCATGGACCGTCTGAGGCACTCGCATCTGTAAAACGACAGAGGCGGGAGGATCCCGGCACTTTATATTTTGTGCCACGCATCGACAACTACGCGGCGCATTGACAGCGTGGTCCCCACATGAGGAAACGGAGGGAGCCACGAATACACCACAACCGAGGGTGCACAGACGGGATATAACGCACACGGCGGCGCCTGATCTGTACGAGGAAGGTCCCCCCCACAGTGGGACGTGGGAGTGTGGGCTGTTACTCTGGATGCGCCCCGCACAACCAGCAAAAGGTGACACCTGCTTGCATCCGAGCGTGCGGTAGCCAGCTGATGACCACACGTACGGGGAGAGGGGGAGCTGCGGCAACAGCGCCTCGTGCCATCTCCACAGCCAGCACGACATCGGGCAACAGCCCTAAAACAGCAGAACAACACCAGTCCAAGCAGCACCTTGAAATGGGGAAGCCTGACCGGAACCAAACTAAGCTCCAGTTCGAAAAGCGGAACCAAGGTAGAAATAACACGGCAGACGCGGAGATGGACGGGGGCTGTGAGACACCAGAGGGCACGGGCATGGAGTCGGTGCTGAGAGCGATACAGCAGAGCTTGCAAGAGATGAACGGAAAGCTCGACAACGTGGTGCAGAGGGTCGACAACATGGCGGCGAAAATTGAACAGCACGACGGGCGCCTAACGGAAGCAGAACAGCGAATCTCGAGGCTTGAAGATGTGCAAAGCACCACGACAAAGACCTGCGGGGCCCTAGAGAAAACAGTGGAAATACTGCGAGCCAGGGTGGAGGACCAGGAAGCTAGGTCCAGGCGGAACAACGTTCGGATTTCGGGCCTTCCGGAATCCACAAACACAGGGAAAATGGAGACTTATATAGAAACCCTGCTGAAAGAACTATTCGGAGCTGAAAATCTGTCTCCAGTGTTCCTAGTGGAGCGTGCACAACGGTCACTGGCGCCTGTGCCGAAACCCGGAGCCACCCCGCGCATGATCATTGCCCGCATGCTTAATTACAGGGACAGAGACACGGTCCTGAGACTGGCGAGAGAGCTGGGAAAAATTACTCACCAGGGCAACACTCTAGAGTTCTACCCGGACCACACAATGGCGGTGCAACAGGCTCGGAAAGAATTCGCTCCTGTCAAAAAGAAGCTAAGAGAACTTGGCATGGAGTACGCCATGCTATATCCGGCGAAACTCAAAGTCATCACCGGCGGGAAACCTGTCATACTACAAACAGTGCAGGCGGCACAAGAATATGTCAAGCAACAAGGGAAGCGGAGAAAACAGCAAGACCGAAATGAACCGACGAGTGATGTGGAATGAGTGAAATAGACCGCTATCGAGCCGAAAGGTTTTACGTACTTCAATCACAAGACACGGCTATCTTTGAACGCGGTTGCTGGCGGACAATCGCATGGAACATGATGGCAACGTGGGTGGCGGCAACTGGACCGGGAAAGCACCTACAAACTTGCTGTGAGTACTGTCCCTGTATCTGGAATGCCGCGGAGGTGCTGTTTTCGGTTGTAAGTATACGCAGTGCTGTTGTGGGCGAGGAGGGCCGGCTACTGGACTGAGTGGCAGTGGGTAGGTGGCTGCAACCCTGACCGGCCTTGTTAATCGACTGCTTGCTGAGCATGAGACACTGCGTGCATTGCTTAGCGTCACCCTGCAAATGCGCTGGGACTAGAGACAATGGGGAGGCCAGTGTAATGGAGAAATGGCATTTCAGCGATACTATGTTGAATGGGGAAACGGGGTTGAAAGATATCACACACAAGTTATTCGCTAAAAAAGCGCATTTGCGACCGTCCACATCCACTAGGTGGATGGAGATGTGTGAACCTGGTGACACCCCCAGGAGGGTGTACCCCGAACTATGTTGGACGCAGAAGTTACTGTTCAAGTTAAAGTTAATTCAGGGATGGCTTTGGCAAAGTTTGGGCGCTAAAGTGGGTGGGGGGAAAATGGGAACACCAAAACCTAACCGACTGCAACCTCTGTATCTGAGAAGCATGGCGAACTCCCTGACAATGCACTGTCACGGGAATAGTGTTAATATTCAGCAAATGCTGTTGTCACTTTTGAATGATGTACGGCACGACACCATGCACACGCAATATAACATGCGGACTGGAGTTATGCCGTGGTTAATTTATCACCAAACACGTACGCATGTCACGTAGGAACACGCTGAAGTTTATTACTTGGAATGTGAGGGGGCTAGGCAACCCGAAGAAGATCAGGCGACTGTTTGCTTATTTTGATAGATTGCAAATTAACATTGTTTTTTTGCAGGAAACACACTTAGAACGTGATGGCACCTCAACACTGGGGGCAAGATGGGCTGAGACGGTAGTTCACTCTAGCTACTCAACATATTCGAGAGGAGTGAGCATATTAATCAAGAAGGGTACAGGCTTCGAAATTACTGACATACACAGAGACACTGCCGGGCGGTGCGTGCTACTAGCTGGCAAGCTTAGGCGGCAACAGATTCTATTGGTGAACACATATGGCCCTAATGTGGATGACCCGGGGTTTTTTGGCAAGGTATGGCACACCATCACAAACATGCCAACACCCCATATCCTGTGGGGAGGGGATCTCAATGTCACGATGCAAGACACACTAGACAGAGCAGCGCACACTTTGGAAACTCATGGTAATGCTAGGACAATGGTGAAGGATGCCATGGAGGACCTACAGTTAGTAGATTTATGGAGGGTTCGTAACCCCGGGGTGGCAACAGCGACACACATAAACGCGGCGAACAATAGTTGGTCCAGGTTAGATTACTGGCTGGGCACTCAAGAAGTACTCTCATGGGTATTAGATATTACGCACTTGCCACGTACACTATCGGACCACAGTCCGGTACTATTAGAAGTAGACATCCCGCACTACGACCCACCACCCTTCACCTGGCGTTTTCAAGCGACTGCTTTGAGAGACCCAGTGTACGTCGACACGATACATAAGGCAATAAAGGAATACTTCGATCTTAACGGCCCAACCACGGAAGATCCAGGTTTGCTGTGGGAGGCCTTCAAAGCTACAATCCGGGGGGTTTGTCTCAGTACAGCCTCTGGCATCCTCAAGGATATAAGACATCAACTACACACACGGGAACAAGCCATTCACGCACTAGAACAGGCATACACACAAACGGGAGACATCAAACTCTTGGGAGATATCCAATCACTGTTGACGGAACATGCCAAATTTGCGACAGACGAGCTACAATATGTGACCAAACGAGCTACTGCGAGGAGGTATGGAGAAGGGGGTAGACCGGGCAGGGAACTGGCCGCAAAGATATGCGCAGGCAAAACACCTCAAAATATCACATCCATAACCACTAGCGCCGGGGAGGTGATCACAGACACTAAGGGTATACTGCGCGAATTTATGAAAACATATGGCGAGTTATACGAGGCACACCCCTCTCCGTCACAGCCGGAATTACTGAAATACATGGAGGATATCGAGATGGCATGGTTAGCTGATGGACATAGGAAATACCTAGAACGCCCCATAACTGTAGAGGAAGTCACCGACACCATTAGGCGTCTACCCAACAACAAAGCACCGGGGCCGGATGGCTTTGTAGCGGAATTCTATAAGGCCTACGCTGACACGCTTGCACCATGAGGCCCAGACTCTGCCGGCATCGCTAAGGGAAGCCCTGCTCATAACATTACTGAAGCCCGGCAAAGACGCAGATAAATGTGATTCATACCGACCACTGTCCTTGTTAAATGTAGACACCAAAATAATAGCTAGTCTGCTGGCAGACAGGCTGAAGCCACTCATGCCAATGTTAATCCGACCGGATCAGTCAGGATTCATCCCAGACAGGGCCACCACACACAACACCCGCACGCTGTTCGCGTTAGCACACTATCTAGCGCCGGAAACGAAGGCGGTGGCAGTACTGTTAGACGCTGCTAAAGCGTTCGACACTATTGGCTGGCCCTTTATCCGTGCGGTGCTAGTGCGCATGGGATTTCCGTGGATATTTCAGAGATGGATAGCGATGCTCTATACAAACTTGACAGCACGCATCAGAGTAAACAGATACATATCAGAACCCATACAAATCTGCAGAGGTACTAGACAGGGATGCCCCCTATCACCAATGCTTTTCGCTCTAGTGCTGGAGCCTCTAGCCTGCAAAATCCGGCAACACTACCACCACTCTGCGATTCAAATGCCCTCCCGACCCATACACATCTCGCTATACGTGGACGACATGGTGCTGTATGTTAAACACCCGGAACAACACCTAAATCCTCTCCTGAGGGAATATATAAAATTTGGTCACCAAGCCGGCTTACAGATAAACTGGGATAAATCCCTGGTGCTGGCACTAACAGACAGTACACAACCAACTCAACTAGACTATCCGCTGGAATGGCAGGAGGAACCCACAAAATATCTGGGTATATGGTTTCACAGAGACCCTGAAGTGGTCATTAGGACCAACTACGGGCGGACGATCGCAACCCTGGAGGATAAAATAAAGAAATGGAACAGGCTACCACTTTCATTGGCAGACAGAGCAGCGATAGTGAAGATGGTGCTTTTACCGAAATTTCTTTATCTATTCAACAACATCCCTATAAAACTTCCCGCAGCTGTCTTCCGAAATATCAGGACGCTTGTGCTCAGTTTGCTGTGGGCGGGCAAGCAGGCGAGGATGGACCTGCGCACCATGTCATTGCCTTACGCTAGGGGGGGGTTCAAAGTACCAGACTTTTACCTATATTACTTATGCGCTCAGGTGCAATACGCGCACTTTTGGTATCATGAAGTGCCCTTCCTGACACATGTGGCGGTAGAGGCGGGTGACACAGACCCGATCCCTCTGGCAAATATACTCACGCACAAACGCACCAGGCTACATGACCGGGATATTAACACTGTCAACGCGACCATTGAGGCATGGAGACTAATAGGCAAGGAGGCAAACTGTCTGCCACTATACGCACCCACACTTCCACTGGCACATCACCCAGCCCTCTCAGTGACACAAGAAAAGGTGGGCATGGATCTGTTCCGGCGGGCCGGAATAGACACATTGGGGGACCTATACAAAGACGAAGAATTTCAGACACTCGATAAACTACACTACATCACAAACCCATCTCAACTGTTTAAATTCAACTTCTACAGGCTACATAGAGCAATACGTGAACACTACCCGTCATATCCAGAAGAGCCGCCTACCCTAGCACCCTTGCAACTACTCTTGACCACACCCAAAGCATTTCACATGGTATCCAAGCTTTATGCAAGTACACAGGGAGCGGTGGGAAACAACACACACAAGGCCAGGGACAGGTGGAGCGCTGGGCTAGCGGAACCCCTGACAGAGGCAGAATGGGACTCTGCATGCATGCTTACGGGTATGCTGACACCTAACGGGAATTTGAAAATAATACATTACAAGTATTTGCATCAGGTCTACCACACCCCTCAGAGACTGCACAAACATGGCTTACGGGAAGATTCAAACTGCTGCAGGTGTAAGCAAGCAGATGCCGACTTCATGCACCTAGCATGGCACTGCAGAAAGGTGGCGGGCTATTGGGAACAAGTCACACAGGTTTTGAACGAAATGTTGGGGGTTAACATGCCATGTGAAGCAAAGACCTGCCTATTGGGTATAATTCCGCACCTGAGAGCCTTGCAGCGTAAATTCTGTGCTGTCGCACTCCTGTTAGCTAAGAGAAGGGTGTCAATCCACTGGAATAGTAAAAGGACACCAGAGGTGAAACGCTGGATTGAAGACATGGTTATTGTCGAGACACGCTTAACACATACGAGGAGGAACTGCCAATCGGCTCTAGACCCAAAGACTACTGGGGATACTTACGTGACTATTTACTTGAGCATGGCACGTCAGATTCAGAAGCTGAAGTTATGTGAATGAACACATGATGGTGACAACACAGGACGAACAACTGTATGGTGCAGGCTCTTGGGAGGGAGGATGCTGTGATGCAGAGGGGGAGATGCAGGGGGGGTACTACAAGTTGGGGACTGTACAGTTAAGTTAAGTTCAGTTTAAGGGTTCACAAAAACTGAGAAAACGTAAGATTATTGATGTATAAGGCAGCGATCATAGCACTGACACGCGACTGGTTTCTATCTGATAATACGCCGCCGGTCCGCTGGATGTCGGCTGATGGGCTGTGTACTTCTAGAACTGTTGCTAATAGCCTTGGTTGCTGGACGCCGGCCCATCGAGGTTGTAGGCGAAAGCACTATAGGTAATTATCGATTTATCTTGTGTGTGATAAACAAGTGCAATAAAATTCTTACACCAAAAAAAAAAAAAAGACAACCTTAGACCTACTCCCATTAGGGTGACCAACCGTCCGTAAATTTCACGGACAGTCCGTAATTTCGGCCGTCTGTCCGTTGTCCGTGAAGGATCCTTTAACGGTCGCCATTTGTCCGTAATTTTAACCAGGCACAGCTTCCACCCACCTCCCGTCTTAACTCCGAGACTGTTGCAAAGCTTAGATACTCAGCAGTGTTGGTGAAGCACAGCGGGATGGCCTCACACCTCCAGCCCTTGATGAGCTGTTAAGAGGTGCTTGAAGGTGACAGAGGGAGGGGCTGTGGCTTCAGGAGCAGGGGGCATCTATTCAGATGCAAACAGCCCTGGATGAGTCTCTGCAATTTAGTGGGGCAGCCGCCTCACACATTCCCTTTCTGCCAGGGCCCCAAACATCCTAGAACCGGCCCTGATTGCACCGAGGCAGCACTGGTTCTCTTCACAGAGCGGTTCTGCAAACATGCAGTCTATAATGTAATAAAGTAAAGAAATGGCACAATCACACCCACACTGATTAACAAAGTATGGAGAACAATCCATTAAATCAGCTCTCATCACAGTGGGGGATGGCAAAGCTAAGATTTTGGAAAGAGAGCCTGTCTACTCGTTGTCTCGTCCAGGAGGGGGTGAGGAGCCCTACCCCACCCTCAAACAGACCAGGATGATACTAGAATACTGCATGCCCACCCCTGTGCCCACCCTGGTGGATCTTGTTCCCCCTCCTGTGATCGCTCCTGCCCCCCCAAATCATGGCTCCTGTGCCCCCCATGTGATGGCTCCTGTCCCCCCCCCCCCACCCCCCACCCCCCGCCTGTGATGGCTCCTATCCCCTCCTATGCTGGATCCTGTCTCTGCCCTGGGTGGCTTCTGTCTCACTCCTGGAAAGGCTCCTGCAGCGAGGATGAAGTTCTTGATGGGCCTCTTCTCAGAAAGGCTCTGCTCAAAATTAATATGAAAAGGTGGGCGCGTGAGTAAGTGAAAGGATGGGTGGATGGCTGGATGAATTAGTGAAAGGGTGAATGGATGAATGAAAGATTGAAAAAATGGATAATGAGAGAGGATGGATGGATTGATGAGTGAGGGGAAGGATGGGTGAGAGAAAATGTAAATAGCTGAATGTATCGGTGGAAGGGTAGCTGGATGGGTAAAAGGGTGGATGGATGAGTAAAATGATGGCTGGATGAGTGAAAGCGTGGATGGTGAGTGAGTTGATGGATGAGTGAAATGATAGATGATTGATGAACTGATAAGTGCAAGGGTGAATGGATGGACAGATGAGCGAAAGGGTGGATGCAAGGATGGATGAGTGAGTGAAAGGGAGGGTAGATGGACAAAAGGATGAATAGATGAGTGAAGGAGTGAAAGGATAAATGGATGAGAGAAAGGATGGATGCGTGATAGGGTCAATGGATGGATTCATGAGTGGATGAGTAGATGGGTGGGTGGATGGATGGATGGAAGGAAGGAATGATAAGTGAAAGGGTCGATGGAGAGAGAAAGGGAGGATGGATGGATGACTGAAAGGGTCGATGGTTGGAAGGATAAGTGACTGGGTGGATGGATAGTAAGTGAAAGGATGGCTGGATGGGTGAAAGGGTAAATGGCTGGATGGATGAGTGAATGAATGGATGGATGGGTAGAAGAGAGGATGGATGAGTGTACAGATGGATAGGGTGAAAGGGTGGATTGATGGATGAGTGAAAGGATGAATGAAGGGATGGATGAGTGAAATGATAGATGGCCGGATACATGATGAATAGGTTTGCAAATGGTTGAATATGTTTGGATATGGCTGGGCTTACTTATATACTATTGCGCGACCTCTGATGTGTCTGTAAAACTTATCCAATTGTCCTGAAGTTTTGTCCTGAATTTTGACCTACTGTCCTGAATTTGTGTCCTGAATTTTGACCCTTTGTCCTGAATTTTTACAGTCACCGTCCTGAATTTGCACCCATAACAGTTGGTCACCCTAACTCCCATCCAGGGAAATAGTAGATGTAAAGAAGACAACTGTTAGCAATAGACAACAATATGAAGGACCCCAAATGCCCCCAACTGAGAGCATAGCGCAACCTGACAAAACTCATCAAAAGATGCAGCTTTGGTACATCTCCAACAAGGAAAAATGGGAAGAAAACAGAAAAGGAAGGAAAGAAACAAAAAAAAAACAACAGCGGTAATAGCCTGGTGCAATGGCACTACTAGTGTGAAAGTGACACCAAATCCACCACAAGATAGGCTGATTGAGAAGAGAGACGCTTCAGACACAGAATGTATCACCTTAGAAAACAAAAATGGAAAAGGGGGAAAAAAACCTGAAAGAAATCCGTCACTAGAAAAAAGGCCTATCATTAGCCCTCCCCCCCAAAAGCGAGAAAGTAACACTGAACTTACCACAAGCAAGGCAGAATGCTACGAGAGATGACACAGAAAGGGCGAATAACCCACAAGAAGCTACAAATTTGATAGACAAGAAAAACCCCGAAAGGACTCGACCCGAAGACCGAAGTCCTACTAATAAACCTTCCCAGACAAAGGAAGATATACAATCCAGAGGAAGTCCCCAACGGTCCGCAACTACGGCAAGTAACCCAGACAAAAACTAATGAAAAGTAGTGAAATGAGTGATTAACGATATGCAGTATGAATCGAGGAACACCACGGCCGAGGGGAAGACCCAAATAATAATATTGACAACAGTCGGACACAAGATAGGGGGCAAACTGGTATGACCTCAATAATCTTCCACCCGGAGTGCAAATCAAGGGGCCCAATAGACACCCTAAATAGGGGGAACATACTACGGCTACTGAAAACCATCGATAGCCTCAAAAACATATCATCCAGTGATTTGGAATCGGTAGAATTTATAGAACCCTCTGGACACTTAGGAGTAGAACCAACAAAAACAGTATGGGCCACAGCAGAATTCCGGGAGAGACTACTAAAAGAAAAAGAAAAGTTTGACTCTTGGGGAATAAAACTCCAGCCTTTTTTTATATTAAGATATCCAGATCCTTTATCACTTGACAGCCAACAAAGGAAAAAAATAAATGAGCAGCCACATCGTAACACAGTTCTAAGAGGGGATCAAAGCAAACCCCCAGAGAACATAGCCAATCGAGAACAGTCCGACAAGAGAATACTTGTCAATGGCAGTCCACCCTTGCAAAATTGGAGCTGGCGATCAAGAACTCTAAATGTTAAAGTCACAAATCAATGACATAGGAACTCAAAAACAACCAATACACTCAGCACTCTCAGCTTGTGCTCCTGGAACATCAATGGCCTAGGAGATAAATTCTCGAACGCAGATTTAAATATCTACTTGCAAAGATTTGTCATCATTACACTGCAAGATACCTGGTCCGACTCTCCACCAGCTCTGTCGGGATACAACTTGAACTTTCTGCCACCTGCACAGAGCTCACCGTTTGGCCACAAGAAAAGAGGTTTGCCACATATAGTGTGCTACAATCGATTGCTGAAGCAGTACCCTTGGCTTACAAGCTAGCCGCCCCAAACGCAATGCAAGCACTGCGACTGACATTCCGCGAGCAGAACAAAAAAGAGGACATAATCCTAATAAACTGTCAGGTGGACACTCCACAGGATCTGCACGCAGCAACAATGCTCCACCTCCGGACCCTCCGAACACCCTGAAGTATGAACACAGGGTGTTCAGACGATACGGCAAGGGAAAAACCCCAAAAGGGGAAAAAACTCAGAAAGAACAAAGAGAAGAAGGAAGGGTCAGCAGGGAAAAAGAAACTGAAAGACAAAAGTACAAAGGTTAATACAATACTTAACCCTACTCTCATTAATTCTCACTAGTTCAAAAATCCCTGAATTCACCTGTAGCAAATGTGCACAAAACACCCTATTGCTGTGTCTCCCGTCTTCCTTCCATCCTGCACAACACAAAAGAAGGTATTACCAACAAGCATAGCACTCCATTAGCTAAAAGCCGTAATTGTTAATATCAACATACCCCATAGTACAAAAAAGGAGTTTGGAGATAGTTCCAATAAATTGCGAAATGCACCAGGACTCAATGAGCACGCCTGTGCTTAAAAGATGCAAGGAAATCCACTCCTTTGCTAATGAAAGTACAAATGTTTTCCTTCATTCCATTGTAAACAAAAGATAACCAAACACGGCAGGGCGTAGTTCCTTCACTACTGCACCCTGCTTTGGTATTTGTATATCCACAAATCCAAATTGAGATAACCCCAGACCAATGATTCGTGACGGTAGTGCGGAGGTCCTCAATCCCCCCCTGCACTCCGCCACTTGTATAGCCGAATACAGTTTACGCCTAAGAAATCGACCTTAGCGCGTGCAAAGAACACAGAAACTCTTTAGGATTAATCTCTCGCAGCCGCGAGGCAAAAAATGAACACACAGCGTTGTTCCGACTTGGAAATGAACGGCAACACAGATCAGCTGAATGAACACGCTAGCCAGCGCGTTACAAAGTTACCGGAATACAGGCTCTCGACTTCACAACCTAGAACCCTCAAAGCCGCTTGGAACCATCGGGAGCAGAGGAGCAGCCGCCACCTCCGACTATCAGGAATCACTAGCACCGATCGTCAGGCTCTGCCTGGTGATATCCTGTGCCTCCGCCGGGGATTCTGGGAAAGGTAGTCTTGAGCCAGAGGTTGCTGGGAAACGTAGTCTTTAGGCAGGCACGCTGGTCTGAAACCTGACAGAACGCCCTCCTCCCAAGCGCCTCCTAGGCCCAGGCTTCGCAGGAAACCTGACGTGAAAAGATCTCACAGTCCTAGGAGCATGGATGTGATGCACCGGTTCCCATGAATCCTCCTCTGCACCGTAGCCCTTCCACGAGACCAGATACCAAAGCACCCCTCTGCAGAATTTGGAGTCTCGGATAGACCTCACCTCGTACTCCAGATTCCCGTCACTAGCAAGGACAGGAGGCGCAGTTCTGCGCAATGTAAGGGCTCTCTTTAGCAGCTGCACATGGAACACAGGATGGATTCTCAAGGTGTTAGGCAACTTCAGCTTGTATGCA
Source organism: Lissotriton vulgaris (assembly GCF_964263255.1). Lineage (NCBI taxonomy): Eukaryota > Metazoa > Chordata > Amphibia > Caudata > Salamandridae > Lissotriton > Lissotriton vulgaris. The sequence continues at coordinate 41,920 of NW_028253369.1, forward strand.
ACAGGGTTGATACGACGCACCACGGGGTAGGGCCCAATGAATCGCGGATGGAATATGCTCTTCATCTTGAAATGAATGTACTTGGTCGAAAGCCACACCTTATCCCCCACCTCGCACTGAGGACCAGGTGCACGATGCCTGTCCTCCCATCGTTTGTACACCTCTTTGGCCTTTAGCAGATGTCTTTGCACCGCTCTATGCACCCTCCTCATTGTCAGTACTCGCTCCCTTACAGAGGGCTGGTTAACCAAATCGTCAGGGATATTGATCGGCAAGGTATGAACATCATAACCGTAATTGGCCTTGAACGGTGACATGCCTATGGAACTGTGCCAAGCATTGTTGTATGCCAACTCCGCCATCCACAATAAATCCACCCATGACTCATGTGCTTCCTTAGCGTAACAGCGCAAATACTTCTTTAAAGTTTGATTCAGACGTTCCGTCTGTCCATCTGTTTGGGGATGGAAGCTGGTAGATAGCGCTGACTCTATACCCAATGCACTGCACCACATACGCCAAAAGCGAGCAATGAATTGTGGTCCCCTATCAGACACAATGACTCTCGGAATGCCATGCAAACGTATGACTTGAGATGCCAGTAACTGAGCCGTTTGACTAGCAGTGGGAAGGTTCACACACGGTATAAAGTGTCCCATCTTTGTCAGGTTGTCCACTACCACCAACACTGCGGTGTTTCCCTGGTCAGATGGGAGACCCGTAATGAAGTCCAGACTTATGTTCAGCCATGGCCGATCAGGCGTGGGCATAGGCATCAACCAGCCTTTCTTTTTATTGGTTTCCCCTTTTGCTCTGGGGCAGGTATCACATCTACCCAATCATTGAGTCGCGTCTCTGACCAAAGATTCCCACCAAAAATGCCTCCTAAGCAGTTCCATGGTCTTGGTAATCCCGGGATGTCCAGCCGCCGGAGCTTCGTGACACCAACTGAAGGCTTTCTTTCTAATCTCCTCATTAGGCAGAAATAAACACTCCCCTTGGGAAGGCAAGCCCTGTCTCACCTTCCGGCCTGGTTTGGCAGGCGCCAAACGGACCCAAGACCCCAAAGACCTGGAGCCCTTGATGTCGTCCAGAAACTTCTCGGTCCTGATCACACACACCACCTTATTTGAAGGGATGATGGATTGTTCCTCCTCACGCTGTTCTAGGGGGATTTCCTGTCTGGAAAGAGCATCCGCCTTCCTGTTCTCTGAGCCAGGACGAAAGGTTACCACAAAGTTGTACTCGGAAAAGAACAGCATCCACCGCATCTGCCTTTGCATCAGATGTCTGGCGGAGGACATGTATTGGAGATTCCTGTGATCGGTATAGACCGTCACTGCCTGACAAGCCCCCCACAGATAAGGCCTCCACTCTTGAAAGGCCTTTTTAATCGTCAAGAGTTCTTTCTCCGCAATTGAACAGTTGACCTCAGCCGAGCTCAACTTCTTCGATAGGTAAGCAACCGGATGGAGCTGACCCGTGTGCACATCTCTCTGAGACAGAAGTGGCTTCATCCGAAGCATCGGCCTCGACTATGAAAGGATGTTCCAAGACAGGATGTGCCAACACTGGTGCTTTGGTGAAACTCTTTTCAGAGCTCTAAACGCCTTCTCAGCCTCCCCTGTCCACACAAAAGACTTCCCTTTTCTTAATAACCTGGTGATGGGGACAGCAGTTTGGAAAAAATGCAAGATGAACCGCCGATAATAATTGGCGAACCCCAAGAAGCTCTGCACCTCCTTCACGTTCTTAGGGGCTGGCCAATCCCTCACGCCTGTACCTTTCTCTCGGACATCTGTAATCCGCTAGGACTAAGGTTCACACCCAGAAATTCCACCTCTCGCACCAAAAACTCAAATTTATTCAGTTTCACGTATAAACGATGTTCCCTTAGTTTGTCCAAAACTTTGCAGACATGATTTGTATGGCATGATACATCCTGTGAGTAGATCAAGATGTCATCAATGTACATCACAACAAATTGATCCACGTATTTCTTCAGAACATCGTTTATGAAAAACTGAAACGCTGCAGGAGCATTACAAAGCCCAAAATGCATCTCTAAGTACTCGTACAGACCGAATCGCGTCTTGAACACCGTCTTCCACTCATCCCCCTCTCTCACTCTGACCAGGTGATACGCCCCACGTAGGTCCAAACGGGTATAAATCTTGGCCTCTCTCACCTGATCGAGCAAAACCGAGATGAGTGGAAGAGGGTAACGGTTACGGATGGTGTTTTTATTCAAGACGCGATAGTCCACACACGCTCTTAAGTCCCCGTTGGCCTTCGCTATGAAGAAAAGAGGGGAAGCTGCTGGAGAGCGGGAGGGTCGGATGAACCCCAGATGAGAATAATGCTCTATGTATTCTTTCAAATGTTTGGTCTCGGGCACAGACAAAGCATACACTCTACAAGATGGTATTGTAGCCCCATCCACTAAATCGATACGACAGTCATATTCCCTGTGAGGGGGTAGAGCTTCTGCCTTTCCTCACTGAACACGTCACTATAAGCCAAGTATTCAACTGGTAGCCGGACATCTTTTTCCGCAGCTGTAGCTGCCAAAAATTGGGTGGCTAACACCGTGACATTAGCAGACACACATGGAGTTACATGATCCTTACAATACTCTGATACAAACTGAAACGTTTTCGACTGCCAATCCACCACAGGGTTGTGTTTATGTAACCAAGGCATACCCAGAATAATTTCGTACTGAGGTGCGTCGATGATGTTTAGAGACAAAACCTCAGAATGCACATATCCTTGTGTCATCACTGACAACCCCAACTCGCCTGTTCTTTCAGTAATCTGACCTGATGTTAAAGGCTGCCCATCAACTGCCAACATGTCCTCAGGAATCTTCCTAGAGACACGAGGTAAAGCTAGACGCCTCACCAGACCTTCGTCCACAAAATTACCAGTCGCTCCGGAATCTAACATTACCATCACCTGACGTCTTTCTAATTCGTATTCTAGTATCATCACAACCACCAAATGTGGCTCTGTTTCATCATTACCCAGAGAGGACAATGACGTGAGTTTCCACGCATGTCCCTCTTCTACACTAGACTTGTTGTCTTCCTTCTGCTCTCTTTCCTGTACTGTATTAGATACAGCAACCTTTTTGAACCTACTGACATACCCCGAAGACTTGGGTTTAGAAGGACATTCCCGGACATAATGCCCCTTTTTCCCACAGTACATGCATAGGCCCTGTACTCTTCTGGCTTCCCTCTCTTCTCTCGGCAAAGGTGCTCTAAGTGCTCCTATCTCCATAGGTTCCGGAGGGTTGTCAGCACCCCCAGATACCTTCCGCGGGTTTCTTTCACCACTGTAGGCTCCTCTTTCCCATCGTCTCCTATTGCACCCCCTATCCATAAGACGACTATCCAGCCTTAACACCAAGTTCACCATGTCCACAAAAGAAGTAGGCTGTGGATCCACCTGAGCCACTACATCTTTCAAGTCATCGTGTAACCCTTGATATAAGAGGGACAACCTTTTCTCCTCTGGCCATTCTGCTTCTGCCACAAGTCTATTGAAAGCAGTAAGATACGTAATCAACTCTCCCCTGCCTTGTCTCAATGTCAAACAAAACAGGTGATGGACAGAATGTGGATCAATGTCACACATTCACCCCAGTCCAAAGATCTGGGCCCAAATCCATTGTTTTTTTGCACTCCACACCACCCTGGGTTAGACAATGGCGATATGCAAATCAGCTCTGACCCTGTGCTCCATGGGAACAGTCCAGTCCAAACTACAAAAGCCATGTCCTTCTCAGAACGGAATCAAGCATCCGAGGACCGGACCGGTTTCGAGGTAACACCTCTCATCAGCCCGGCTAGCTTGACTCCAGTGGTGTGGAGTGCCTGGGACCCACGTCTGAGCATCCCCAGCGCACTTATGGCGGCAATTGCAAACAAAACAGGTGATGGACAGAATGTGGATCAACGTCACACATTCACCCCAGTCAAAAGATCTGGGCCCAAATCCATCATTTTTTTGCACTCCACACCACCCTGGGTTAGACAATGGCGATATGCAAATCAGCTCTGACCCTGTGCCCCATGGGAACAGTCCAGTCCGAACTACAAAAGCCATGTCCTTCCCAGAACGGAATCAAGCATCCGAGGACCGGACCGGTTTCGAGGTAACACCTCTCATCAGCCCGGCTAGCTTGACTCCAGTGGTGTGGAGTGCCTGGGACCCACGTCTGAGCATCCCCAGCGCACTTATGGAGGCAGTCCGGTCCTCGGATGCTTGATTCCGTTCTGGGAAGGACATGGCTTTTGTAGTTCGGACTGGACTGTTCCCATGGGGCACAGGGTCAGAGCTGATTTGCATATCGCCATTGTCTAACCCGGGGTGGTGTGGAGTGCAAAAAAACGATGGATTTGGGCCCAGATCTTCGGACTGGGGTGAATGTGTGACATTGATCCACATTCTGTCCATCACCTGTTTTGTTTGCAAATGCCGCCCTAAGTGCGCTGGGGATGCCCAGACGTTGTTCCCAGGCACTCCACACCACTGGAATCAAGCTAGCCGGGCTGATGAGAGGTGTTACCTCGAAACCGGTCTGGTCCTCGGATGCTTAATTCCGTTCTGGGAAGGACATGGCTTTTGTAGTTCGGACTGGACTGTTCCCATGGGGCACAGGGTCAGAGCTGATTTGCATATCGCCATTGTCTAACCTGGGGTGGTGTGGAGTGCAAAAAAACGATGGATTTGGGCCCAGATCTTCGGACTGGGGTGAATGTGTGACATTGATCCACATTCTGTCCATCACCTGTTTTGTTTGCAATTGCCGCCCTAAGTGCGCTGGGGATGCCCAGTCGTGGGTCCCAGGCACTCCACACCACTGGAATCAAGCTAGCTGGGCTGATGAGAGGTGTTACCTCGAAACCGGTCCGGTCCTTGGATGCTTGATTCCATTCTGGGAAGGACATGGCTTTTGTAGTTCGGACTGGACTATTCCCATGGGGCACAGGGTCAGAGCTGATTTGCATATCGCCATTGTCTAACCCGGGGTGGTGTGGAGTGCAAAAAAACGATGGATTTGGGCCCAGATCTTCGGACTGGGGTGAATGTGTGACATTGATCCACATTCTGTCCATCACCTGTTTTGTTTGCAATTGCCGCCCTAAGTGCGCTGGGAAGATGCCCAGACGTGGGTCCCAGGCACTCCACACCACTGGAATCAAGCTAGCCGGGCTGATGAGAGGTGTTACCTCAAAACCAGTCCGGTCCTCGGATGCTTGATTGCGTTCTGGGAAGGACATGGCTTTTGTAGTTCGGACTGGACTGTTCCCATGGGGCACAGAGTCAGAGCTGATTTGCATATAGCCATTGTCTAACCCGGGGTGGTGTGGAGTGCAAAAAAACGATGGATTTGGGCCCAGATCTTCGGACTGGGGTGAATGTGTGACATTGATCCACATTCTGTCCATCACCTGTTTTGTTTGCAATTGCCGCCCTAAGTGCGCTGGGGATGCCCAGACGTGGGTCCCAGGCACTCCACACCACTGATGAGAGGTGTTACCTCGAAACCGGTCTGGTCCTCGGATGCTTGATTCCGTTCTGGGAAGGACATGGCTTTTGTAGTTCGGACTGGACTGTTCCCATGGGGCACAGGGTCAGAGCTGATTTGCATATCGCCATTGTCTAACCCGTGGTGGTGTGGAGTGCAAAAAAACGATGGATTTGGGCCCAGATCTTCGGACTGGGGTGAATGTGTGACATTGATCCACATTCTGTCCATCACCTGTTTTGTTTGCAATTGCCGCCCTAAGTGCGCTGGGGATGCCCAGACGTGGGTTCCAGGCACTCCACACCACTGGAATCAAGCTAGCCGGGCTGATGAGAGGTGTTACCTCGAAACCGGTCCGGTCCTCGGATGCTTGATTCCGTGCTGGGAAGGACATGGCTTTTGTAGTTCGGACTGGACTGTTCCCATGGGGCACAGGGTCAGAGCTGATTTGCATATCGCCATTGTCTAACCCGGGGTGGTGTGGAGTGCAAAAAAACGATGGATTTGGGCCCAGATCTTCGGACTGGGGTGAATGTGTGACATTGATCCACATTCTGTCCATCACCTGTTTTGTTTGCAATTGCCGCCCTAAGTGCGCTGGGGATGCCCAGACGTGGGTCCCAGGCACTCCACACCACTGGAATCAAGCTAGCCGGGCTGATGAGAGGTGTTACCTCAAAACCGGTCCGGTCCTCGGATGCTTGATTCCGTTCTGGGAAGGACATGGCTTTTGTAGTTTGGACTGGATTGTTCCCATGGGGCACAGGGTCAGAGCTGATTTGCATATCACCATTGTCTAACCCGGGGTGGTGTGGAGTGCAAAAACACGATGGATTTGGGCCCAGATCTTCGGACTGGGGTGAATGTGTGACATTGATCCACATCCTGTACATCAACTGTTTTGTTTGCAATTGCCGCACTAAGTGCGCTGGGGATGCCCAGACATGGGTCCCAGGCACTCCACACCACTGGAATCAAGCTAGCCAGGCGGATGAGAGGTGTTACCTCGAAACCGGTCCGGTCCTCGGATGCTTGATTCCGTTCTGGGAAGGACATGGCTTTTGTAGATCGGACTGGACTGTTCACATGGGGCACAGGGTCAGAGCTGATTTGCATATCGCCATTGTCTAACCCGGGGGTGGTGTGGAGTGCAAAAAAACGATGGATTTGGGCCCAGATCTTCGGACTGGCGTGAATGTGTGACATTGATCCACATTCTGTCCATCACCTGTTTTGTTTGCAATTGTCTCAATGCCAGCAACTCTCGATCAGCACTGAATGTTGTAGCTCTTCGGTCAAAAACCCTCTCAAATTCATTTTTAAATGCTGTCCAATCAGACAGGATAGCATCGTCACGTTTTACTAAGGGTACCACCCAATCCGCCGCATCCCCCACCAAATATGAAATCAAAAAAGCCACCCTCGAATGGTTTGTGGGGAACGATGATGGTTTACATGAAAAATGCATGAGGATTTGTGTCATAAACACATGTACCTTACGGGGTCCCCTGAAAACCGTTCAGGAGTAGCCAGCGGAATGGGTGGAGGCACAGTGACCTGAACATTAGAAGACGGAGCGGAAGCGTTGAAAGGATTACTACTCAGACGCTCCACCTTTTCCTGTAAGGCAGCAGTCTCTGCCTTAGAGGAGGCCAATTCTTGCTGTACCAGGACCAAAGCATGTAAGACATCCTCCATAGACGCCATTGTTGCTACATACGGATCGGGCAGAGTGAATTTCTTGGGCTAGTGATTCTGTCAGGTGGACACTCCGCAGGATCCGCACGCAGCAACAATGCTCCACCTCCGGACCCTCCGAACACCCTGAAGTATAAACACAGGGTGTTCAGATGATACGGCGAGGGAAAAACCCCAAAAGGGGAAAAAACCCAGAAAGAACAAAGAGAAGAAGGAAGGGGCAGCAGGGAAAAAGAAACTGAAAGACAAAAGTACAAAGGTTAATACAATACTTAACCCTACTCTCATTAATTCTCACTAGTTCAAAACCCCCTGAATTCACCTGTAGCAAATGTGCACAAAACACCCTATTGCTGTGTCTCCCGTCTTCCTTCCATTCTGCACAACACAAAAGAAGGTATTACCAACAAGCATAGCACTCCATTAGCTAAAAGCCGTAATTGTTGATATCAACATACCCCATAGTACAAAAAAGGAGTTTGGAGATAGTTCCAATAAATTGCGAAATGCACCAGGACTCAATGAGCACGCCTGTGCTTAAAAGATGCAAGGAAATCCACTCCTTTGCTAATGAAAGTACAAATGTTTTCCTTCATTCCATTGTAAACAAAAGATAACCAAACACGGCAGGGCGTAGTTCCTTCACTACTGCACTCCGCTTTGGTATTTGTATATCCACAAATCCAAATTGAGATAACCCCAGACCAATGATTCATGACCGTAGTGCGGAGGTCCTCAATCCCCCCCTGCACTCCGCCACTTGTATAGCTGAATACAGTTTACACCTAAGAAATCCTCCTTAGCGCGTGCAAAGAACACAGAAACTCTTTAGGATTAATCCCTCGCAGCCGCGAGGCAAAAAATGAACACACAGCGTTGTTCCGACTTGGAAATGAACGCCAACACAGATCAGCTGAATGAACACGCTTGCCAGCGCGTTACAAAGTTACCGGAATACAGGCTCTCAACTTCACGACCTGGAACCTTCAAGGCCGCTTGGAACCATTGAGAGCAGAGGAGCAGCCGCCACCTCCGACTATCAGGAATCACTAGCACCGATCGTCAGGCTCTGCCTGGTGATATCCTGTGCCTCCGCCAGGGATTCTGGGAAAGGTAGTCTTGAGCCAGAGGTTGCTGGGAAACGTAGTCTTTAGGCAGGCGCGCTGGTCTGAAACCTGACATAAACCTCTATTTACACCATAGGGAAAAAACGAAGGGAGCACAACAGCTGAAGGAAGAACTTGTAAAACTAATAAAAACCGAGAAAACAAACAGCTTAATCATCACAGGGGACTTTAACTTAAATATGCTCAGCAATTCTGCCCCCGAAAGCACCAACGACGAGGACCCCTTTGCTTGGGAGAAAAAACACCAAGACAAAACCTCGGGAGGCAGAAGCACGAAAATAGCTAGGAGTCTACTGGCCGAACTAGAAGAGCTGGGCTTCCGAGCCCTCAATGGTAGATTTCCAGGCGATCAACCACAATCCGCAACATTTCACAGCACTACGGCAAGCTCCACAATCGGTTTCACATTCTTCTCTCGCAGCCTGTATCAAAGGGTAAGAGATTTCCATATCAGCCTGATGGACTACAGTGACCATCTCCCCCAGGAAACCATGATCGAGGGACCGATAACACTAAGCCCTCCAGGTGCTAACAAACTAGGCTTAGATTTTGCAACAAACTATAGATAGATAAAGTGCAAAACCAATGACCCACAAAACCTCCTACTGCAAGCAAAATGAGCTTTAGAAGAGGCACAATCCGCATCCTCAAATTTAATCATATGCTAGGAGGCGTTTTCAAAAGATCTGAGAGACAAAGCCGAGAGGAACAAAAATATAAGGCAAGATGGAAAGGGCAACGCCGTGAAATATAAGATCCACCATAACTTCAGAAACGATATCCGGCTTAAAAGGTTGAAGACCCAGATTAACAACACTCTGCGAAGAGTAAGAACAGATCCTAACGCCTGTCAAGCGCTGAGACAGTTAAAAGATAACCACAGGAAACTAATATGGCAATTAAAAAAAGATGCTGACGAGGCCTTTTGGGGAAAACTCCTACATGATGCCAATACAAAAGACAACGCGCAGTTTTGGCAAAAGATTAATAGGTTGATCAGCGAGCGAAGACAGGGGATTGAATCCTATGCGACAGAAGAGGCCTGGATAACTTTTCTTGGCACACATTTTAATGATGCCCAAGAACTGCGGAAAGAACCATGCAATTCTAAAATCGGCTGCAAAGCACAGAAGCCCCCACACAAAGAAACGTCTGTAAGTGATGAGGAATTTTTAATTAGGAACTCACAAATATGTAATAGAATCTCGAAAGGGAGACGAGAGGGAGCCCCAGGCTCAAATGGCATACCTCCAATCATATTCAAACAAGAGCCAGAATACTGGGCCGTCGTTTTCAAACCAAAGTTCGAAAAAATATGGCAGACTTCAACAATCCCACGATCATGGAGGGGAGCAATTATCTCCCCAGTATTCAAAAAAGGAGACAGGAACGACCCAAGAAGCTATCGCCTTATAGCCTTACTTCAGTCAGTCAGTCAAAATACTTTTATTCGATTTTGATAAAAATCATAAAAAGACATTTCATACAAAGATTGATGATTACATTTACAAATACATCAAGTACATCATGTTAAAAAGAGGTTAAAATGCCTGACCAAGGCTTTACAATGCAACCATATAAAAGACAATATACATATTTAAAAAGCTAAAAAATATCCGCAACGGCAGGTGCAGTGCAAATGAGCAATTTGGTCTACAGTGAGAGGGAGTCACTATATGCTCGCGGTAGGTACATGTTTAGCTTTAATGCGTGCTGCTGGGGCCAAAAAACTTCCCATACAAAAGATTACACGAACAGTACTCATTGATTGTAAGTATAGGAGTGCAGGTTTAACTTGTCTGAAGCCCGCCTCCCTTAAAATTGGAAGCAAATGTTGCTTTCGGGGCACTGAGAACAGTGTGCAAAACAGAACAAAGTGTGTGGTATCCTGTAATGAGTGGTTGTCACAAGAGCACAGGGGGGCTGACTCTGGCTTGGCTCAAGATGAATAATTTCCCAGTAGGTAAGGGATCAGGTTTCATCTAAATTTAGTCAGGAGGAACCTATGAAATGGTCTTTTCACTATTGTAAGGTAAGGTTCCATAGAGGGGGAACATTTTGTTAGATAATGAGTCCTAACCGAGGGCTTCTGCAGTTCTATTTCCTCTCAGTTTGATCTTGCCAGGGACAAAAATTGCCTTTTGATCGAAACTATATCCTTGTTTGTAATTCTTTTAGGTGTTTCAAATAGTTCCAATCTTCCTAACCGATGAAATGACCTCCTCAGGTAGTCCAACCAAGGAATCTTTTTGTGGTGTTCCAGTGACATGACGTCCTCCATAATAGAGTGGTTCAGGGTTACCTCTTTGTTGAGCCACGTCTTTAGCCAGTAAATCAATGGGGCCAGGTTTATCCTGTCAGTTATATAATCAAGGCCCACCTCCGAATTAACTGAATAGGTTGGGGTAGATGGGGGGACTGATAGTAATGAGCGTAGAAACCTGTTCTCTGCTCTCTGGATAGAATCAAGCTGTGCATAACCCCAGATTGGCGCACCATACATGGCTATTGACAAGCATTTTGAGCTATAAACCTTCAATAGGGCCTCCATTGGCCTAGCGCCCAGTCTTTTCGAAAAGGCCATAAGGGCAGCCGAGGATCTGGCCACCGATAGGCTTTTTGCTCTAACCTGTGGGCCCCACATCCCCCTCTCATCAAAAAGCACCCCTATATAGGGAAATACTGCCATTCTGGAGACATTCAGACCCTTACACCTGAAGGTTTTAAACGTACTTTTGCGCCTGTGTACTCCTACTACCATTGTATGCGATTTGCCCACATTGACCTTCATGTCCAGATCGTCCATGAAGGTACCGAATGCATCAAGCAGGCTCTGCAGAGCGTTACCAGTATGAGCAATGAGGACTGCGTCGTCCGCGTATAGGAGTGCTGAAATCTTAGATACTCCTACACGCGGAACGTCACCCCCAGTCTTCTCTAAGCACTTCCCCAGTCCATTGATGTATATAGTAAACAGGAGGGGAGCTAGTATGCATCCCTGCCTTACCCCACGCCTAGAGTCGAATTTGACACTGCATCTTCCCTCCCTGGTGACCCTGACCTTAGCGGACAGATCCTGATGTAGTGAGGCCATGAATCTAACCAGGGCTTCGTCTATCCCAATCTCCAATAACATGGCCCAGAGCTTTGTTCTGTTCACCAAGTCGAAAGCCGAGGAGAGGTCCATAAATGCTAGAAATAAGGACCCCTCCTTGGCAACCGTGTACTTGGCGATCAGAAGATGTAAATTGGAGCACTGTTCCACTGTGCCCCTCTTTTCCCTGAAGCCATATTGTATTTCGGCTAGCCCACCATGTTTCTCTATACTCTCCCTCAGCTTGGTTAACAGGACTCTGCCTAAGATGTTAACAGAGGAGTCCAGGAGGGATATGGGCCTATAACAGGCTGGGTCGTCCCGATTGCCTTTCTTAAATATCGGGACGATGATGGATGTTGCCAAAGAAGATGGATAAAAACTACTAGTGGCTGCGTTAAATACGATGGTCAGAACGCCTGCCCAGGTGCCAGGGGAAGATTTATACAAGTCGCCAGGAACTCCGTCAGTGCCTGGTGCTTTGTTCGTTGAGGTTTCGTGGATGGTTTTTTCTATTTCACCTGTGTTAAAGCTCAGGGCGTAAGACTCCGGGGCGGTTAATGGATTGGGGGTACTGTCCATACTCTCGCCACCATATACCGCGCTGAAATGACTGCTCCATTTTTCATCTGGAATCACACAATCCTAAATTGAATTGGGTGTGTCCGTGAAAAAGGGCTGGTTTATTACATTCCAGAATTCTTTGCTGTCCCTTAGGATGTCTACATTCAAAAGGTTATCCCAGGCCGTTGACTTGATCGTATCTTTTCTTAATTTAATGGCCGTCTTGTACTGTTTCCTAAGGTGTGCTATATTCCTCGTGTCCCTTGTAGGTTGCTTTAGGGCAAGCATTAGCAGTCTATGGGCCTTGGAGCAGTTTGCATCGAACCAGGGATGGGGTTTGCTGCTTCCCCGTCTCGTTCTGACCGTCAGATCTGTCACAATTTGGTTGCAAATTGCTTCAAAGGCCCCTTTATTTTCACTAGCCGGAGAGGAGGTGTTTTGGCAGACCTCTAGGTAGCAGCTAATTTTTGGTAGGAGCTCAGAGTGAAAAGCATTAGGCACTACTTTGGCCCACTTGAGCCTTCTCCCCTGATCGGTTGGGCGTACTGAGCAATGTGCCTCTTGTGGATGAGGCATAGGGCCCATATGCAGCCCCCAGGCTACCGACACTACTACTGGGTTGTGGTCACTATATACAGAGACCAGCGTGTTGTATGAGATTACCATATTCAGGATCCCTGGGTTCATAAATATGTAGTCAATGGTGGACCCAGGGGTAGTGCCTTTGTAGGTATGGGGTCTAATGGTGCCTTCGGGTAAGTTAGGTTCATAGAGGTTGTGGTAAGCCCCTAGGTCTTCTAGCTCAGCCCCCTCGGTGGAGTGCTCAAAATGTGGCCCTATTGGCCCTGCGGGGTCTGCCCTATTCGTTGAGCCGCATGGGCCATTGCATGGATGAATATTAAAATCTCCTAAAAGAATAATTTCGTAAGTAAGATATGTGTTTTGGCTGACAGAAGCTAAAAAGTAAATCTAGGCTGGCAATGCTGTTTATACTAGTATCCTTATGCATTGAATTGTAACAATTAATATGAAAGGTGCTTATTAAAGGGGGAACTACCCTTTCAACTATTAACAGGTTTGGGCAGGGATTGTTAACCAGTTTCAACGAACCTTTAAGTTTCAGGGAAAAAAAGGTTATCAGCCCACCCCTGGCACTACCTGAGCTGCTTGGGGATGCGGCTTTAACGAAGCTAGTGAAGCCGTCCAGGCAAAAACTACCCGCTGTGTCCCAATTCTCCAGCATGGCGATAACTTCGTATCCGCGAACCACTCCCACCCAGTCCTCATTAGTTAGCTTGCTTTTGATACCTGCCACTTTCCAGCTAGCGAGTTTACAGGCCATGTTCTTCCCCCGCTCGCCGGGTTCTGTTTGGGGTGGTCGCCCTTGAGCTAATGGTCAATCGACCTCCTCCAAACCCTCCATGCTCTCTGGGCCCTCCATGCCTGACAATGGGGCAAAACAGTTATTCGTAGGTATGCCGCTAACTGATGGTGCATCACTCGCCCCTTGAACTGGTAGTGGCAGTGATATAAGTTCTGAACTTTTGGCAAGGCGTTGCAGGGAACCCATGGTAGCGGCTGCCATGAAACCTGCCCTTGGGCGTTACTTCCTGTTTGAGCTCATGGTGTCGTGATGGTATCCAACATAGGTTCTCCTCGAGGGGGGGGTAGAAGAACCCCAGTGGTACGGGTCTCATATGATCATCAAGAGTTATAACAGAACCGTCCCAAAATAGTTTATCTGCCAGGTTGGGCCTGTTGAAATTTATAACCACACAGTCCCCTTTAGTGATTTTAGGTCTTTTCCCAACCCACCCCACTCTCCTTGCAAAAATAATCGAGTTTCCGGGATTCTCCCCACTAGAGGAATCAGCACACCAAGTTTTTGCTTTACGTAGAAGGTTCCTAGTGGATTCAAATTCAGCCTCTTCAAGCGGTGGTACTCCTATAAACACTGCCACCAAGAGGGCAGCAGCCGGGGGTAGGTTCAAGTTGTGCTTGCTTGGTTTTGGTTTCCTGTGTGGAGACGTGGTTGGTGGCACACGTGGGAGGGCAATAGATGTTTGACCCGCCTGACTTGCAGGTATAATAGCATGGTGAAGCTGCCTGGGAACTGTTCCCTCTCCCATCTGGGGTGGAACTGTGGCATAGGGATCTGGCCGTCCTGGTACTCCAAGGGCTTGAGTACCCCTTGTGGGCTGCTCTGATGGCGTCGGATAGGAGGTAATGATTTTGTCCAGCTAGGAACATTTCTTGAGGCGATTGGACAAGCATGAATTTAGTGTGTCAACGATATCTTTAGCAATCCCCACTAGCAATGGCTCGATTCTAGCAACGAAGAGCGCCTCCAGTTGGTCCCCAAGGGGCTCAGTTTGTTTGATGGCCGGTACAGTTGCTTTGGTTTTTTTCCCTCTGGCCCTCTTTTGCGATTGTGCTGCCTGTTGGCATGGCTGCGATGGCTCAGTTGGGGTACTGGGCTTGGCTGCTGTAGTGGTTATGGGGCGGGATTGTTGTTAATAATTACTACTGGGTCCAAAGGTATAGGTATAGGTATAGGTATAGATGGGGCCACTATCGTAGAGCCCACTGGGCTGGTGGGAAACAATTCGGGAGAAGGGCACTCCGTTACCTCAGGCAATGTCAAACCTAGTTCTTGTTCAGCGGTAGCGATTTCTTTAGTAAGGGCCCCCACTGCTGAGGAAAGATATGACAGGATAGACTAGAATGTCTAGGCATTTTAGCATTTTTCCCCTCATCCTCACAAGTAGGTGTTTTCTTGCGCTTACCCATGGTTCGTGGTTGAGGTGATGTTAAGGGGGTGGCCCCGCCCTGCCTCCTTCTGCCTCGGACTGCCAAAGACTGCCCCGCCCTTGTCCTGGGCTTCTCCCGGGCAGCTCCCTCGCGTGACTCGCGGGGCGAGTGGAGGACGCGAGCTACGAAGCGCCTCCGGGCGCGCTGGTGATGCCTCGGTTGTGCATCGGTCCCGAGGCTGCTGGGTAGTGTAGTTCCCGGATGGGAACTACCGCCGTTTCCCTCACGGCTCTCCCGGACTGCCTGGCCGTTCTCCTCACGGCGCTGGGGTCAGTGTCGCTGCGTGCCCCTGCCACGGGCTGTGCAGACAAGGTTCTTTGTTCCCCCCAGGGCTCGCCGAGGACGCGAGCTATGAAGCGCCTCCGGGCGCGCTGGTGATGCCTCGGTGCATCGGTCCCGGGGCTGCTGGGTAGTCTAGTTCCCGGATGGGAACTACCGCTGTTTCCCTCACGGCTCTCCCGGACTGCATGGCCTTTCTCTTCACGGCGCTGGGGTCAGTGTCGCTGCGTGCCCCTGCCACGGGCTGTGCAGACAAGGTTCTTTGTTCCCCCTTACTTGATAATGAGGCAAAATACTATGCTGGCCTCCTACTCCAGGAGCTAATATCGTGGGCGGAAGAAACATCATCAGCAATCCCATATAATCAAACCGGCCTCAGGAAAAATATGGAGACGACCACTAACATACTGTCCTTATCACTTTTGTTTGACTCAGCTCTAGAGGCAAAACAACCTCTATACTTGTGCTATATTGATTATAGCGCCGCCTTCGACCACAGAAACAGAAACTTGTTGTGGAAAAAACTAAAGAGAATGAAAATTCCACCAACATTGCTGAACCAACAAATCCTCTTGCACAGCGATACCTGGGTCTAGGTTAAACTAGGAGTAGGGGACTTCTTATCTAAGAAGATCCCAACAAGCGCAGGAGTAAAGCAAGGATGCGTACTTTCACCAACTCTATTTAATCTTTTTATGGCTGAACTATCAATCATGCTGAATGAAAATAACTCCCACGCACCGAAATTAGGGGGCATCCAGCTGTCCAATGTATTCTATGCAGACGACCTGGTGCTAATCAGCCGGACCCCAATAGGCCTACAGCGGATGCTTGACATCACCTCGCAATACTCTAAAACAAATAAACTCAGCATTAATCATGACAAAACAAAAGTTATGTGTCTTAATCATTGGAAAAAGAAATCAACACCCAGCTGGTTCCTGGACACAAGGAAACTGGATGTCACAAATAAATACAGATATCTGGGAGTAATCATAGACCACAGAGGCAGCTTTTTACTACAACGCGAGGGAATAAAAAAGAGAGGTTTAATGACAGCTGTATCTCTAAGAAATGTATAAAACAAGATTGCCGGGCCAAACCTCGCCCCACTAATAAAGCTGATCAAAGCAAAACTGATTCCATCTATTACCTATGGAAGCAAAGCAATGAGAGGTAGGGATGCCGAAACAGTAGCCGGAGCAATAACAAGAGCGATGCGCATGATCTTTGGCCTCCTGAAGTATACTTCACCGGCGCATATTCGACTCGAATTTGGGTTGGCAAAAGAAGAGCTGGCACGCAAAGGAGTATACCTTAAAAGTTGGTATAAAATTAGCAGGAGAGAAGCAAATACCCTTAATGCTCTTCTTTGGAAAGATCTACAAAGCAAAAACAACAGTCCAGTAAGGCTTTTTCTGGAGGACACAATAAAACAACTGGGGGTGCGACAACTGTGGGATCAACAAAGGGAATCTGTCAGGCTTCTAAAAAGCAGTAAATAACATTTTACAGGAAAGAATCTCTCTTACAGGACAAAGCTTTACTAAAGGAGTGAGCACACGTCTAGCTAACTGTACAAACTTACAACAAACTCACACCACAAACATATCTTCTGACCAGCTTTACCAAAAAAATAAAAGAGTCATTTTTAAAATATCCGCTAGGAGTATTGCCCATAACAGACCATATGGCCCCCTGCCTGCGTCCCCCAAAACCGGCAAATTGCCGCCTGTGCGGGAATGATGAGGAAAACATCTTGCACCTACTCACCATCTGAAAGGAGCTGCAGCAAGATCGTAGGAACCTTCTGGGACCACTGTTTAACAAAAAAGGGATCAGGTCCTGCAGGCAAGCGGTCTTGGCATGCTTCTCAGGTGACGAAGTCCAAATGGCTGTCGACTTGTAAAATATATAGAAGCTGCAGAAGCCCGACTTAACAAAAAGAAAGAATAAATGGTTAAAGCCAGCGCATTATCTACATACCCAGAGCTAAAATAATCGGATTATATAGAGGCACAGCAGGCTTGTAGGAGCACACAAGAACAGATTACTATAAAGCACGAGCATACGGGGAAAAGAACGTCTTGCCTCCTATTTGGAATGTGGACTGCAATGCACTTTGAATGGGAAAGTAGGCCAGGTTAACCATAAGAAACCCCCCATGAGGAACATAGAAGTGCCTTAGTGGCGGACCAATATTCCTTCCTAACTACTTTTTAACGCTAATTTTTGTACTGTCTAATTGTAGCTTTTTTATAATAACTTACCACAAGTATTGTTTTCCATGCTGCTATAGATATTTATAATTGTTTTTATTGTTGCCGGTTTGTAATGGTTTTTATTAACTGTACATTAAAGTATTACCTTACCTGCATTGTGTTTTTTTAAGCAGCATTACAATATCCTAGGATTCATCTAGCTGCCTTAAAATTGATTTTAGGAGGTTGCTTGCACCATCCTCCCCAGCAAGTGTGTGGAATTATTGTTGTTTTTTAGTCATACCTCAATGAAAACCACACAGCGCGGGGGATGAGGGTTAAGGTTTGAAAATTGGATGGGAATGGGGTTTTTTGGGAAAGTTTTGTGGAGAAAGGAAAAACAACACAGCATGGGCAAACAACAAATGAAGAAAAACAAATCTTTGGATACAAAGATATCCATAAATCTTTCAAGGGACATAAAGGAAGTGCATGCACTACTGCATGCATGAAGTTGTTTGCTAAATGGATGGTTAGGTTACTGAAAAGTAGTACTTACTACAACTTACTAACTATGAAGAAACAATGTGGCAGTACAGGGCTGCAGTATTTATGCAATTTCACTTGCCTATCTGCCCTCAAAGAGAATAAACACTTATTAGTACATTACATTAGTTTTAAAAATAGCAAAGAAACTTATCAAATAGCTGGAGGGATGAATTTGAAGTAGAAAGCAAACAAACACATAGAGTCACACTCATAGAAGTTCACAACAATAGCATCATTTAAAAGATAAGGAGAAGTGAAGAGGATACTATAACTGTATGTTGTAGTTGTCCTGTTCAATTTGGGAAGTTGCATGCATCCAGCCATTCCTCTTATTCGCAGTACTCCTCCATTCCATCTGATGCTCCGTCGATCAATCTTGGTGACTAGACACACTGTCCACTGCCTGCCTGGCGGGGATGCAGAATTGCGTATCGCTAATGGTAAACCTGAGTTAATCGTTTTTTGCATTGCACAGGGTAAAAGCCGGCCTGTAATTGTTGATGGAAAAACAGGAAGTTATATTAAAACACCACGGAGAGGGTAGTGCAAAAATAACACTTTCAGTTTCAGAGGCGACAGTATTACCTACAAGCATAATTTCTAAAGTGCCTACTATGCGTCTCCTTTTCAAGGATAGTAATTAGCACACAGCAGGCCAGGGCCATGCAGACGGTCAAGGCAGGCACCACTGAGTGAAGCAACCTGATGTAGCATACCTCTTTGACACAGACAGACAAAGCATATCAAATTGTATGCAGCAAGCCACATAGCTGCAATTTTACATGAACTGCTGTCTGGACTCTGGCATAACAACACTACACTGGTTCGACCACTCCATACCACGACTAGACAGACATGTAGTTCTGCTGTAGTTGTTGTTGACTGGTTTACCTGTTTGTCACTCACGAAATGGCCATAGTTCTTCCGTAAACCGACGACGATGATCCATCCATCCCTGTGAGTGACTGTAAAGAAAAAAGATATTATGTAACTTTGATCATCAAGACTCATCATCATCATGGTATATTGGCAAACTCAATTTTGTTCATGCAGTCGCAGTCTTCACACAGAGTGAGTCCAAGGACATTTTGCATATTAAAAAATGCAACGTGGTGGCATCTGCAGTAGAAGCAGAATTTGAATTAAACAAGGTAAAAAAAACAGAGTAGACTTGAGTTACATTTAGTGTGTACAAGATTAAATAATACCAGAAGACATATGATGATTCATTTCATGCACAACAAACAGCAATTGCTTTTATCAGAGCCAGACAGCCAGTGCTGTCCACTGCATGACATCTCATTATTCATTACCTGTTCCACTTTTTGTCCGCATCTTGTTCTTAAAGTGGAGACCCACAGGGCAGCCTCTTGTTTCAATTTCAGAAGTAACTGTCAGCAATCAGCATATAGTCAGCAATTCCAGTCCCACTTCTTTTGAGGAGACTCGTCTACGAAGCAACAGTTTCTTCATTCTGCGTAATCCAGCCACCTGCCTTGAGGAAAATGGATAGGGGGAGTCTGGATGAGGAGGATAGAGGAGCATGACTGAGTTGTGAACTTGTGAACTTCAGGATTGCAGACAGTGGCACCTTCAATAAGGAAATAAGACGAAGACAGTGCTGCTGATGGATTTGTTGTTATTAGAGTTTTGTTGTGGTAAAAGTTGCAAAACAAAGAAAGACACACAGGAGTGAAAGTGAATGAGGAGTCAGGACAAAAAAAAAGGAAGTCAGTTTCAAGCCTAGGTGTCAGGGAAGTAGAGCTTGTCCTTAAAGTCTGTGAATTGAGACAGGAGTAGGTCAGCTAACACAGAAGAACTTCCGTCACCTAAGTCGGTGTCCTCTTCTTCCTGCGTGGATTCACTTATTTTGTAATCTGGTGGTATGAAGGGCTGATTCATCATGATCATTTTTAACCTCACCACATTTTTGGGCGAGAGGGCGGGTCCTTTTTGAAGTTACAATGGCACCAGCAGCACTGAAAACACATTCCGAAGACACCCTTGCGAGTGGGCAAGACAAATAATTTAGAGCCATCTTGGCGATCAGTGGCCAGCGAGGCCTTTTCCCATACCAATACACCAATGGGCTGTGATCAATGTAGACCTCTGTTGGGTCATCCAGATAGGCCTGCACCATCCACTCAAAGTCATCCAGGGCTGCTCCACTTTGCGTACCATCTGTGGCCTTTGCATCAGCACTGGAACAAGCAAACCCTTGATGAGTTATCCAATCCGCTTCCGACAATATTATGGCAGGGCCTGGTGCAGGTGAGGATTGATGATACGGTTGCTGGTGTAGGTAACGGCTGTGAGGGAAAGTGACTGCCTTCGGCCACAGAAGTGGACCTTGATACCGGATGGCCTGCTGATTCAGTAGAACTTCTGCCGGTTCCATCAATTTACTTTAAAAAAAATGTTTTAATATCTTTATTGAAGTTTTCTCCCATTTTATGCAAAAAGAACAGAACATAAATCACGACAGAAAAACACAAATTATATAATACCAAAAAGTAACATCATAAAATATAACTTCATGAGATCGCATTTATAATGCATCAACAAAGTAAGAATAATAATACAATAGAGAAGAGAGGATCCAATACTTAAGCCGTTTCCCCTTGCACCCAATCCATAACCGGGGCCCAGATCGTCATACCTATAGCTCTTTTTTTCCGGCCCTTCGTTCTGTATATGGCGATTTCCATATTATATGTAGCTAACAGGCGGGCCCGCCATCTCTCAAAGGATGGGGGAACTGGATTAATCCAGTCTTCCGTAATACAAGCCCGTAATAATGCCATACAGATAAATAGTAAGCTTTTACTCTATTTATTTATTTATTTAAATGTAAATGTATTTGAGCTTATATAGCACACAGCTACCCACAAAGGGTTTCCGGTGCTTGCTTAGGGAACCCGTCCTGGTATTCCGCTGTGAGATAACCCCGGCAGGGTATCCACAAGGTGAAAGCCAGGCATCCCGCCGCGAGGGGCCGTTGTGGAGATTAAGCAAGCTATTGCCCAGAGTTGCAGAGTGTGAACCCGTGAGTTGAGAAGGCACCGGAGCGAGAATTATCAAGTCCGTGGAATTTTTTGAGCCCAAGACCCGCCGAGGCGGGGAATTGAACCCTGGTCCAGGGCCGATCTCAGCTTCCAGGTCTGCCGCCTCTAACCCCTGAGCCACACTTCTCCACACAAGCATTTAAGCTCTTTTATAGCACAGGAATTCGACCCCCGAAGAGGTATCTCCGCGCTTTTGTTCTTTCCATGTGCTGAGCCAGACAGAGACATCTGTGTAACATTGGTGAGAGGCTACTAGATGGAGAATAGGTGCGTCTTCAGGCATTTCCTGAAAACAGGCAGATTAGAGTTTAGCCTAAGAGTGAGAGGCAGAGAGTTCCAGAGAGTGGGGCCTTTGTATGATAGGGCTCGGCCTCCCTGTCTCTCTCTTTAAATCCTAGGGATCTGGAGCAAGGCTTGATTTTTGGAGCACAGGGTTCGACCTGGCGTTAGGTACCTGGGGCCAGATCCGAACAAGCATTTATGAATGATGCAGCAGATCTTAAATTTCACTCTCTGGCGAATGGTTAGCCAGTGTAGCTTATTTAACAGAGGACGAGAGGGGTATCTGGCTAGAGCATTTAAAATCAGCCTAGCAGCTGTGTTCTGGGCTACTTGTAGCCTGCCTAGCTGTTCCTAATTAGCAGATATGAGCAGCCCATTGCAGTAATCCAGCCTACTGATTACTAGGGTCTGCACTACTGTTTTTCTGTGATGGTCTGCTAAGTAGGGGAAGACTCTCCTCAATAGGCCAATCACTCTCAGGCAGGTTCCTGTAACCTGTGTGGCATGATCTTTAAGTACCAAGGACTGATCAAGCTTAACACCTAGGGTTTTTACAGTTTCTTTTGGGCATGGGGATATACCTAATTCAGGAGGCCACCACTCAGGTGACCAGAGGAGTGGGGCATCTCCAAAGAGCATGACCTCCGTTTTGCCTACATTACACTGCAGGCAGTTGGAGGTCATCCATCCGCTATCGCTCTCATTCCTGCAGCAAAAGAGCTTTTTAATGTTGGTGTCATGTTCTGGAAAGGAAATAATAGCTGGGTGTCATCAGCATAAGATATTGGTGTGAACCCATGTTCTCTCACAATTTTCGCCAGGGGGGCCACATACACATTAAATAATGTGGGGCTTAGGCATGAGCCCTGTGGAACCCCCTTTGTGAGCTCCCTAAAGATGGAAGAATGGGAGACCAATCAAACACTTTGTGAGCGACCAGATATAAAGCTTTTTAACCATGATAGGGCCCTTCCGTCGACCCCTACCCCCTCCAGACGACTGACGAGGGTGTCATGAGACACAGTGTCGAAGACAGCGGACAAATCTAACAGCACCAGAATCATAGAGCCTCCTCTATCCTGTGCCATCCGGATGGTATTGGTCATGGAGAGGAGAGCTGATTCTGTGCTGTGATTTGGTCTGAACCCAAATTGAGAGGGGTCCAGACCGTCCGCTGCCTCGATGTGTTTAGACAGGTGAATGTTGACATGCCACTCAGTCATCTTACTCAGGTGGGGTAGGAGGGATATTGGACGCAGGTTGTTAAGGTGAGACCATGGTAACGCAGTATTTTTTGTGGACAGGGTTTACAACTGCCTTTTTCCAGACACTGGGAATCTTTCCTTCCTCAAGGGAGAGATTAATCAGTGATTTAAAGCTCGGGCTAACAGGCTGCCTAATGGAGCTATCATCTTAGCAGGTAGTAGGTCTGTGGGTGAGCCTGATTTGATTAGGTTATATAGGGTAGTGACTTCTGTCAGGCTGATCTCTGGAATCACAGTAAGCCTGCTGCTTTCGCTCTTGGCTAGCCGGGGGCAGGAAAAATCAGCAGTATCCTTAATATTTGATGCTTTGGTGATTTTCTCATAAATCAGTTAGATCTTATCCTCGAAAAATGCAGAGATATCATCGCATAGAGTTTGACTGAAATCATCCGGGCTTTCAGTTTAAAAATAATGCTTCCTAACTCCTCGCAGCCCTCACAGTCAAGACAGACAGTCTTTGGTCTCACTCTGCCAGCGGGTGAACAGCGGGTCGGGCAGACACTGCCACCGTCTCCCTCCCTCTTCTGATAAAGCGTCTGATGTTACCCCTATCAAGACCAATTCCCCTGTTAACGTAACTGTCGACCCAAATAATACTGCCAAAAATTTCTGAAATTAGGAAAACAATTTAGTTAGCTATGGACATAGAAAAAACATATGTATTGCATCCGCTGCAAATTCCCCACATCTGCTACATGAGGTGCCCACCGTTGTCCCCCATTTCGATATCTTAGAAGGCATATAATAGAGGTCAAATAAAGCCATATAGTGCTTTGAGCGTGATCTGCCAGTTATTAGAATTCTGTTTTCTAACATAATTGATTCCTCTATATGGATAACATCCCTAGCCAACTTTACAGCCAATTTATTTTGACATATCTCTATATCATCCGGACATGATGAGATAATCAATTTATAGTAATGTCATATGGGTTTTTTACTAAACATACTATCGATAAGAGGATTTCTCTGCGAATGAGGTCGCATTTGTTCTCCTAGAGAATTGAAAAAACTATGAATCTGCAAATACTTAAAAAATTATTTCCTAATAAATTAAGTGTATCTTGTATTTCAGCAAAAGAAAGAAGATGGTTATTATGCCACAGATCACCCACATAGTGGATTCCATTAATACGCATCTATTCATAACAGAATCCTGAAAAATTGGGGAGAGGGTACCTGGTGCTGCAAGAGGTGTATAAACTGTTATCTTTACAATACCTAGTTGTCGCTTTATTATTCTCCATATCATATAAGCTGCTTTCAAGGTCTTAAAGTAACTAGGCTCTATAACTTTAATCAAACATCCGCGACACTCTTCTCCTAGTGCAAATTCATAAATTGATGGTGAGTGATTCAGTGGAATCCGTGCCTTTTCCCGGATTACCAACGGGGTAATAAACTGTATAACAGATGCTAAATAATAATACAAAAAGTGTGGTATGCCCCAGCCTCCCCTATCCTTTGGTAATATCATCTTTTTATAGGCCCTTCTCTGACGTCTATAACCCCATAAAAATCTTGCTGACATCCTTTCCAATTGTTTGAAACAACTAAAAGGAAATTCAAGAGGAATAGCCCGAAACATATATATAGGAACCTAGGAAGTATTAGCATTTTTAAAACATTAGCCCGACCAAATAAGGATAAATGAAGATGATCTATTCTCTCCAGTGATAAGGTTGCCTTTTTTAAAACCATATTTAGATTTAGTTCCGGGATAATAGACACTAGTGATGTAATTTTAATGCCCAAATATGTAGCTTTCGACACAGTTTTAATTTGAGCCGGAGGATCCTGCCCTATATATAGTATTTGGGTTTTAGAAGTGTTCAACTTATATCCTGAAAAGGATCCAAACTGGGTTGCTAAGTCCTCAATTACAGGCATTGCCCTTTGAATGTCTGTTGTTACCGCAACAATGTCATCCGCATATGCGAAAGCTCTATGCGAGAGACTTGCACTGGCTTAATATCCTCTGCGTGATTTAGCTTATTTAAAAAAATATCAATATAAAGGGCAAACAACAACGGGGAAAATGGACATCCCTGCAGAGTTCCATGCAGAATAGCCAGAGAAGCAGATTCCTGGCCTGCTAGTTTAACAGAAGACGTTGGGGAGACATAAAGAGCTTTTAATGCTAAGATCATCTGAGGCCCAAAAACCTTCAAATAGAGCAGATCCCATAAGTACAGCCAGGCTACCCTGTCGAATGCTTTTTCGGCATCTAACAGGGTAATACCGAGTGCCGTCTTAGTCGCCAGATCCCAATCCATCAAAGCAATTACGAGTCGTATATGGTCAGTGGTATCCCGATTGGGAATAAAACCATGCTGCATATATGAACCAATAGATTAAATTATACCTGAAACACGGAGAGCTAAAATCTTTGAGTATATCTTACTGTCCGCATTAATTAAAGATATAGGTCTATAAGAGGCCGGGAGGAGAGGCGACTTATCTTTCTTCAGAAAGGCCATAATTATTGAGTGCCGCCAAGATTCTGGTGCATTACCTTTCTGTGCTTCTTGGAAAGTTAAGAGCAAATCTTTTTTTAACAAATGACGAAATATTCTAAAAAATTCCAGCGGGTGCCATCCGGCCCAACGGCCTATCCAACAGCAAGAGAAAGGATGGCAGCTTCTATTTCTTCTCATGTGATGTCTTTATCTAAAGCTGCCGCCTGTCAAAAAGTTATTTTAGATATATTTCCACTGCCACAAAAATTCAGAATACTATCTGATGAATAGACTGATACTTCATCATTGTACAGTTTGCTATAATATTGTCAAAACACCTCTAGAACCTCATCCGGTTTTTCATGAATTTGTCCTGTCTTGTCCTGAACTCTATCAATGCACTTGGAAGTTTCTTTTTGCCGGATATTTTTAGTTAAGATGCAACCTGCATTCTCGCCTACCTCATACACTTGTGTACGGAAAACTGCTATCTGTTCTGCTAATTTCTTAGCAAAGATCTCATAAAGCCTTGATTTATGTAAAGCTAAATTTGATGTTATTTGTTCCGTATCTTGATTAAGCCTGATAGCTGTTACAAGTTTAGCTTCACATTCCTGTAATTTCCTAAAGTGAGCTGCTAATACATCACAAGTTTCTCTTTGATTGTTTATTGAGTAGGATAGGGTCTCTCCACATATCCCTGCTTTAAAAGCATCCCAAATTACTTGTACTGAAGTAGATCCCCGATAAAATTCCATAAATTTGGTTATCCATTTTCCCATATGTTCAATATATAACGAATCTGCCAGTAATTTACGTTCCAATGTCCATGAGCTCCCTTTAGGCATAGCACTTCATTCTAGATTTATCTCTACCAGAATAGGGTTATGGTCGGATATTATTTTAGGGAATATCTCATACCTCATGTCCTTAAACAACCGGGAAGTAACAAAAAAAAATCTAAATGAACAAATTTCTGATGGGGAGCTGAAAAATAAGTCTAGCCTGGAGCAGCACTGCGTTTAACAAATCCAATGTCCAATAACCCAAATTCCTTCACTAAACATCTTACAGCTTTATAGATATTCTTTTTTTCCCCTAAATACATTCAATCACTAGTTATATCAAAGTGTCCCTCTAGATGAATATTAAAGTCTCCACATAGTATCAAAGGAGCGGGCCATCCAGCTAGCTCAACGCTGAGGTAATTTAACATTTCTTGATCATCCAGATTAGGACCGTAGATTGAACAGATAGTCCACGAGTTACCTGCAATACAAATTTCAGTTATCACCCATCTGCCATATAAATCAGTTTAAAGCCGTTTACAGCTCCCCACCCCGCTTTTCATCAAAATTGCTACTCCCCTTGTGGTAGTCCCTTGCCGAGTACAGCCCACAATTTGCATACCAAAATCATTGAGACAGTGTCTGTCATTCCACATTATGTGAGTTTCCTGCAGACAAAGTATGCCTATCCTCATACTCTGGAGTATCTGTGATGCTATCCCTCTTTTCTTTTTATCATTCAGCCCACAAATATTCCATGAGCATATCCTTAAATTACCCATCTTCATACATCCATTGGTTTCCTAACAGTAGACCAAGAAATACAGCTTTTGCTCCACCATTGACAAATACAATCTCCACAGCACAGCAAACTTTACATAACACATTACAACATTTTCTTATATTAGAACAACATATTCTGTCCTTACTTGCCCCACCACCATTCCTCCCCCACCCCCAACCTGTGCCCTCTCTCGCCCCACCCTCACCCACCCTGAATCCCACCCAAAAAAAGCAAAGGGACAAGGCTACGATCAGGGGGGTCTGTATCGGCACAACCTCAGGTATCCTGAAGGATATCCGACAACAATTGCGCACTCGAGAAGATGCAATACATAACCTTGAACAAGTATACACGCACACAGGCGACACTAAAGTGCTGGGGGAGATTCAGGTCCTCTTGGCGGAGCATGGCAATTTCGCGTTAGACGAACTTAAATATGTCACTAAACGGGCAACAGCAAGGCGATATGGAGAGGGGGGAAGGCCGGGCAAGGCACTTGCTGACAAAATATGCTCGGGTAGAACACCACAAAACATAACATCCATTTGTACTCCCGATGGGAAGGTTGTGGGCGACATTAAAGGGATCACAAGAGAATTCATGACACATTATGGTGCCCTATATACTGCGCGCCCCTCGCCCCCACAAGAAGACTTGCTCGCCTATATGGAGGACATTGAGCTGGCGTGGCTAGCAGATAGTCATAGGGCATACCTGGCGAGGCCTGTTACAGTGGAAGAGGTCACAGATACTATAAAGCGGTTACCCAACAATAAGGCGCCAGGTCCAGATGGGTTCGTGATGGAATTCTATAAAGAGTATGCAGACCTACTCGCCCCACACTTAGTCCGGCTATACGGAGCGGCACATGAAGCCCAGACTCTGCCGGACTCTATGAGAGAAGCAATGCTTATTGCGCTCCTCAAACCGGGCAAAGATGAGGACAAGTGCGACTCATATCGCCCCCTGTCCCTCTTAAACGTGGACACGAAAATAATCGCAAGTTTACTAGCGGACAGACTAAAGCCACTTATGCCCCTCTTAATAAGGCCGGATCAATCAGGCTTCATACCTGATAGGGCTACCACACATAACACACGCACACTATTTGCCCTGGCCCATTATCTAGCTCCTGAAACAAAAGCTGTGGCAGTATTGTTAGAAAGCATTTGACACTATTGGATGGCCCTTCATACAAGCGGTTTTGATACGAATGGGGTTCCCCCTAATGTTTTTGGGCTGGATCTCCATGCTCTACACGAACTTGTCCGCACGCATCAGAATAAACAGGTATATTTCGGAACCCATTCGCATATGCCGAGGCACCAGGCAGGGCTGCCCGCTCTCGCCGATGCTTTTCGCATTAATCTTGGAGCCACTGGCCTGTAAAATCCGACATCATCATCACTACTCGGCCATACAGATGCCAACACGCCCAATACACATCTCACTATACGCTGACGACATGGTGTTATATGTCAAGAACCCGGAGCCTCACTTAAACCCGCTTTTAAGGGAATACATAAAATTTGGACAACAGTCAGGACTACAAATCAACTGGGACAAATCTCTTATCCTACCCCTAACAGACAGCACGCATCCAACACCTCTAGATTACCCACTAGAATAGCAAGAGGAACCCACAAAATATCTAGGCGTCTGGTTCCACAGGGACCCTGAATTAGTTATACGCACAAATTATGGGCGAGCTATAGCGTCCCTTGAAGACAAAATTAAAAGATGGAATAAACTTCCTTTGTCCCTGGCAGATCGGGCCGTGATTGTGAAAATGGTGCTCCTACCTAAATTCCTGTACTTATTCAATAATATACTGATTAAACCTCCAGCTGCAGTGTTTCGCAATATTAACACACTGGTACTTGCCTTGCTCTGGGCGGGAAAACAGGCGAGAATGGAATTACACACTATGACTCTGCCATATGCCAAGGGAGGTTTCAATGTGCCTGATTTCTATCTGTATTACTTATGCGCTCAGGCGCAATTCGCACACTACTGGCACCACGAGATACCCTTCCTAATGCACGTGGCTGTGGAAGCTGGGGACGCAGATCCGATTCCGCTAGCTAACATACTGACGCACAAACGCCCCAGACTCCACGACCGCGACATCAATCCCGTGAACACCACCACGGAAGCGTGGAGACTAATGGGAAAAGCAGCAGATGCTCTGCCTCTATATGCCCCTGCACTCCCACTGGCTCACCACCCCGATATTACGGTCACACAGGAAAAAGTTGGTATGGACCTGTTGAAATGGGCTGGCATAGACACACTAGGCAACCTTTGTCCCTGGCAGATCGGGCCGCGATTGTGAAAATGGTGCTCCTACCTAAATTCCTGTACTTATTCAATAATATACCGATTAAACCTCCAGCTGCAGTATTTCGCAATATTAACACACTGGTACTTGCCTTGCTCTGGGCGGGAAAACAGGCGAGAATGGAATTACACACTATGACTCTGCCATATGCCAAGGGAGGTTTCAATGTGCCTGATTTCTATCTGTATTACTTATGCGCTCAGGCGCAATTCGCACACTACTGGCACCACGAGATACCCTTCCTAATGCACGTGGCTGTGGAAGCTGGGGACGCAGATCCGATTCCGCTAGCTAACATACTGACGCACAAACGCCCCAGACTCCACGACCGCGACATCAATCCCGTGAACACCACCACGGAAGCGTGGAGACTAATGGGAAAAGCAGCAGATGCTCTGCCTCTATACGCCCCTGCACTCCCACTGGCTCACCACCCCGATATTACGGTCACACAGGAAAAAGTTGGTATGGACCTGTTGAAATGGGCTGGCATAGACACACTAGGCAACCTTTATGTAGATGGGATATTTCAGACGCTAGACAACTTACAATATATCAAGAACCCGTCCTTACTTTTCAGCTTCAACTACTATAGGTTACAAAGAGCCCTTAAGGAACATTACCCCACACACCCAGAGGAGCCAAAACAGCTCGCGCCGTTACAACTCCTCCTCACCACACCCACGGCCTCTCACATGGTGTCCAAATTGTATAAAAGTTTGCAGGGTGCTATAGGTGGTAACACAGATAAAGCCAGGGACAAGTGGAGTGCAGGCTTAGAGGCACCGCTGTCCGATGAAGACTGGGCAGCTGCCTGCATGCTCACAAACATGTTGACGCCGAATGGTAATTTGAGAATCATTCACTATAAATACCTGCATCAGGTGTATTATACACCACATCGACTGTATAGATACGGGTTGAGGGAGGACTCGAAGTGCAGCAGGTGTAAGCAAGATGATGCGGATTTCATGCATCTGGCCTGGCACTGTCGCAAGGTGGCGGGTTATTGGGAACAGGTAATACGGGTGCTGAATGAAATGCTGGGTTCGTCCCTGGAATGCAAGGCCACAATATGTTTACTGGGGATTGTACCGCAACTAAGAGCGCGGAAGCGCAAGTTCTGTGCTGTAGCATTGCTGTTAGCTAAGCGGAGGGTCTCCCTACATTGGAACAGCAGGAAGGGCCCAGGGATCAAAAGCTGGTTGGAAGACATGACGTACTGTCGCGACACACTGAACACGTATGAAGAGGAGCTGCCGATTGGATCCCGGCCCAAGGACTATTGGGGATTCTTACGAGACTATCTGTTGGCGCATAGTGCAACTGAAGGAGACACTGATCATGACTAGGAGAAGGTTATGGAGGGCACTTGAGTACTGGTATTAACAACAATGAGATGGTGTTGAGGAGGGAGGATGCTGTGATATGGAGAAATTGTAGCTGAAGGACACTTTATATTACCTCGAGTATTGTTATGGGTACGTTACCCAGGGGAGAAAATACGTTCAGAAAAAGTAAGAACACTAGCAAATGTGAAAGCGACTATGGCACTTAATGACTGATCTGTGAATATCATACACAACGCCGCCGGTCCGCTGGATGTCGGCTGATGGGCTGTGTACAACTACGATCATAACTGGAAGTAAGATCTGCTGCCGGCCCATTGAGGTTGTAGGCGATACATGTGTAATGCTGTTTTACTTTATATTAAGTGCAATAAACTTCTTACACCAAAAAAAAAAAAGCAAAGGGACTGAAGAGTCTCTCTAATTAATGGATAGACAAGCATGATGCCTCCCTCTGTTCGCCTCCTACCACCCGACGAGAAAATCCATTAGTCAAAAAAAGAGAAAAGAAGTAAACTAGAACAGTCTAAACAAGGGTATCTACAAAAGCATTACATTGCTTTCCTTCAATTGCCTGCCACTCTTTTTCGAACTGAGTTGCTGACAGAGCTAGCCAATGTTTGTACTTTGAAACATCTGCTTCAGTAAAAGGAATGAATGCTTTGCTGGCCACTGCCTTTTTGTACTGTGGATCCAGATTAGTGGCACAAATGTAATGTTATTCTGAATGTATTTTTTTAAGCCTTCCATTGTCAACTAGGCGGGTTAATAAGCTCTCCGCCAACAGATATGAGTCTTGCTTGTCAGTATCATCTTTGAACGTTGAAGACACCACCTTCAGTTGGTACTCTAGCATGCTCAACAATGGGATAGCTTTGCCCAAAGTACAGTCCTTCCTGCTGACTTCACGCATGAAGACATCAAAAGGACAAAACATGTCTGTCAGGCTTTTAACTAGGTGCCATTCATCCACCTCCAGTATCATTTCTTTCATAGAAGCACCCCGTGCGTTAAAGACATGCTCATTGATTACCAAGTACTGCTCAAACAGATGATCAAGCATGTAGAAGGTTGAGTTCCAACGTGTTGCCACCTCCTGGATGAGTCCTCTGACTGGCACTCTACGGTTACGTTGAATGGTCCTCAGCTGCTTCTGGGCCTTAACACCATCGCTGCTAGAGAGATTTTCCTCCTGTGCTGGAACTCATTTATTCCCATTGTTCATGACGAGCTCATCTCGTCATGAGCACAGGAGCACTGTACTGCATGACGAGCTGAGCTCGTCATGAGCATGGAAGGGGTTAAAAGAATGGCTGAAATGTGTGCAGATTCTACAGCAGGTGGTAGTAACTTGCTGACTGTGTTTTCTTTTTTCAAGAAATCTTGAACAACAATGTTAATACTGTGCGCCAAACACGGCACTCTGAAATAGCCACCATCATGCATGGCCTTAACTATATTACTGCCATTATCCGTAAAAACATAGCCAATCATGCGCTTTCTTGGATGCAGCCATTGAAAGGCCTTACTGTTAAACTCCTCCAAAATGTTTACTGAAGTATGAGATTTCTCCATGGCAAACATGGCTACTGTTGCATGTTTCTGAGTAGCTTCAAAAACTGTGTCACAGTCAACACCTGCAGATAGCTTCTTTCTAACCCCCGCAAAAGAGACCCAGTGTGCAGTGATGCACATGCAATCAAGGGCTTGGCAACTGGTCCACATGTCTGTTGTCAGGTGGATAGTGTGAACAGCACTCTTCTGCAAAGCTGCCCCAATCAACTTCAGCAGATCGTGATGTAGTGCTGGAATCACAACTCTGGCAAAATAGGACCGGCTAGGAACTTTCCATTTAGGGTAGACTGTTGTCACAAATTCTCGAAAACCCACCCCTTCCACAAAAGAAAAAGGGAGAAGGTCCAGTGCTAACATTTTTTTTGTAAATCGATTTTGGCCACTATAGGTGTGGCAGGGTATACTCAGACATGAGTCCCTTTCTCACTGCTCCATCAGGATTCAAGCAAGCCGGGCCGAAGAGGCTGAAATGCCAGAAACCGGTCCCCGGTAGCTTGTCTCCTTTCTGGTAAAGAATTGGCTTGGTAGTTTAGTCTGCCCTGTTCCCATGATGCACTGGGCCAGGGACAGACTGATTTGCATATAGCCAGGTTCTGAGCTGGGATGGGGCAGTGAGATAAATAACGGTGATGGATCAAGCCCTGATCTTTGGACTGGGTAAGAGTGGTCTGCTCAATTCAGACACTCTGTTCATCACCACCCCCTTTTGTAAATCGATTTTGGCCACTATAGGTGTGGCAGGGTATACTCAGACATGAGTCCCTTTCTCACTGCTCCATCAGGATTCAAGCAAGCCGGGCCGAAGAGGCTGAAATGCCAGAAACCGGTCCCCGGTAGCTTGTCTCCTTTCTGGTAAAGAATTGGCTTGGTAGTTTAGTCTGCCCTGTTCCCATGATGCACTGGGCCAGGGACAGACTGATTTGCATATAGCCAGGTTCTGAGCTGGGATGGGGCAGTGAGATAAATAACGGTGATGGATCAAGCCCTGATCTTTGGACTGGGTAAGAGTGGTCTGCTCAATTCAGACACTCTGTTCATCACCACCCCCTTTTGTAAATCAACATTTTAGCCAGCATGGTATTATAAAGACGTGCCATTGGGTGGTTGCTTTCAAATGGCGCCTCCGACAAAAACATGCTTTTAATGGTGGTCTGGACCGTTTTCATATGTGATGAGGAGGATCGAGGCTCTTCAACCCAGTTAGGCTCATTGATGTACTTTTTTGCATTGGTGTCTCTGCCAGACTCTTAGTGTGCCTCATAGATGTTGCTGGGGTAGAGGGTGTGGGCGCTACCACTGCAGTGCTGCTGCCAGGGGTACTGTGTGTACCAGAAAAAATGTCTGTCGCTTCTTCACCTCTCCCTGCACGATCAGCCCCTTGTCATCATCAGTTGTACTTTTGGCTGCCCAGATCTTACTTAGGTGCGCCTCCCACTGGATAGTGTGGTGTTTTTGGAGATTACCTCTCTGGCCTCCATTACCATAGTTGGTATCAAGCTTACCCCGACTAACTACAGTTTTACAAATCGAACAAATAACTAGATTTTCCACCTTTTTGCTAATACTAAAGAAGTCTCAAACTGGGGAGTTAAGATTTCTGGTGGTGGTGGTGGAGGTGCTACTTTAAATGCCAGATGAAGTGGAGGATGGGCGTGGCCGAATTTGACTCTGTTGTGCACTTACAGTTACAGCACCACTACTTGAGGAAACAGAGGTCGAGCTGGATGGAGGTCCCTGCCGGCCCTTCTGAAGAGAAAATATGTCAGCTGTAGGTCGTGTTGGTGAAGTAGTTGCCTGTGTTGGTGGTGGTACCACTGCCATGCCGCCCACATCCCGCTCAGCAGCAATTCGGGATAGGGTTAAAATGTCTGTCTGCTGCATGCCCGCTGGGGCTGGAGTGACGACTGTGATGACTAGGTCGTCACCGTCAGACTGGTCATCAGCAGCAGAATACACCACTTCTACTTCTTGTTCATCGTCATCAGCCATAAGTGAAAGCCTTGCGGGAACCTTCCTTTTAGCTACCTTTGTCGGCTCATGGCTTGCCTCCCTCTCAGACTGCATTGGTGGGTTCCAATCAACATCAAGATCATCAGAAGGAAGGGGGCTTGAAGAAGAAATTGTACTAGTCCTCCTTGACCTTTTTCTTGCTGGGGATCTGGAAGACAATTGTTCATCAGGAGGAGTGGCTTGCTCGGATGATACCTCCGCTTGAATCTCGATTTCCTGATGTGCCCCTATTTCTGGAGGAACAAGTATTGTGGGCAGCTGTGCCTCTCCATGCGCCACTCCACGCACCTCTCCATGCGCCTCTCCTTGCGCCTCTCCATGTGCCACTCCATGCGCCTCTCCATGCGCCTCTCCATGTGCCACTCCATGCGCCTCTCCATGAGCCACTCCTTGTGTCGTAATTTGACAGTGATCAGGTTAGCGTTAAGCTTTGCTACACAAATTTTCCCTTATCTTGACCATGATGTTCGGGGGCCTTTTTGAGAACACTGGCGTCCATTTTATATGAATGTGCTGCCTCGTGGTCAGCATGCCCTTTTGTCCTTTCTTTGTACCACTGACCACCTAACTTGCCTAGCAACAGGCTATTTTTAGTACTGGTCAAGCTTGCACATGTGTAGTCAAACCCTCTATACTAGTGGACAGTCATTACTTAGGAATGTTCCCCAAAACTCACCAGTAGTGTTATAACTCCTCCCATGAGCTGGCTGTGTTCCAAAAATGTCCTTATATGTACCTAAACTGAGCAAATGTGTTCCACCCACTCTTTTTATTACTGTAAAACTGTATAAAAGAGGTCTCGCACCGATGTTCGGGGTGATACTTCTTGCATTGGCGAAGGGTGCTGTAGGAATGTACCACCACCCCATGGGGTCTTAATAAACTTGTCTTTTGCATTTCCAGTTTCCGTGCCAATTTCTGTCTCGGGTGTTACGGAGTTTTTACAGAGTATGTAGGTCTGAAGAACCCGATACCACAGATTGGCGACCACGAAGGGACTCATCGGTGACTCGGATACCCGTAGGAGAGGTCGTGACGAAGGATTGGAAACTCGCCATGGACGCGTACGTTGCCACTGAGTGACCAAAGTCTTGGCACCCACTGTGTTTTCTTCCTTTCCTTCTGATCTGACCTTCCAGGTGGCGCCGGTCCTCGACTGAGATCCTAATCGTTCGAGTTGTCGTACAGTGCCTGTTTGGCTGATTCGATTAAGGAACTTGGCAGTTGGAACCTGGATATTTGAGAATTTGGTAAGTTTGTGATTGGTAAGATAGTCTACGGACGCTTACTTTGGCTTTTTGGATTTGTTTTGAGTTAGCTAACATTTGGTTCTATGATTTGAGTTATATGTGCGGTGCACTTCACATAGGCTGGCAATGTAGAGATATTTCTCTAATTTTGTATTTGTTTGAACGGCAAACCTTGTGTGAAGTATATTAAGTTCCATTTTTGTAATATCGCGTTTCCGTGATATTTTGACATGCCTGTTTTAAGTACACTTCGAGGAATGTGCTGTCTTGGAAAAGGTATCAATTATCGATTAAATGAATCTCAGCCGGCTCCCCCAGAGGGGACACCTAATCGCGAAATGTACGTTAAATTTGGCCTTTCCCCTATTATGTACAGTACATATTGGCACAAATATACTAAATCCGATCATGAATTGCAATGGCCACTACATGGGTCGTTTGATTTACGAAAGGTTCAGTATGTGGAGCAATGTTTGTTTCAGCGCAGGTCTAGACAAGATATGTTTGATTGTGTATGTATGTGGGAGAAAGCGGTGCCTGAGCGAATGAAGCGTGAACAAGCCTTGGCGGACAAAGAACATTAAAAGGCTGCTCGTGATAAGGCTTTACAGCTGGAGGAAAAAGAGTTGCAGGAAAAGAAAGAGAGGGAGGCACGGGAACGTAATTTGCAAATGAATGGTCAATTCCCTATTCGGCGTCCTCTTTATCCTGTCCTTACAAATGAATCTGATGATTTTTCATTATTAGATCGTTGCCCGCCTCCATACGTTCCACCTACGGCCCCGACTGAGGATTCGGACGGAGACGATCAAGGGGGTAGTCGTACTAGGCTAAGTGTTGACCGAGCTGCGGAATTGCGTAGTTTTGCTCGAAAACTTAATCTTAAAATGATAACTATTTCATAGATTGATGACCATATGCGTAAGTGGTCTGAGGGAGAACGGTTGTATTTCTTGAGCCATTTTGGAGATGAAGTTGTAGAACGATTTAGAAAGTATTCAACTGATTTGGAGCCTAAGGATGTATCAGTTGGTCATGAGAATATGTGTAAAGGTCTTTTTGTTCTTGCAGATGCGGATCCGTTTTTCCGACGGTTCGTCCAGCTACGGGATGAGGCGTTAAGATTACGGGAGGCGAAAAAGGCATCAGATGCGCCTGCGCCGGGATCGACGGAGAAATCCAAAGAGTGTCCTATCTTTGGAGCAGATAAGAGTTCTACAGTTCATGTTATGCCTATGCGTGAAGCTGCACCTTTATATGTCCCTCCTAAAGGGCAAGGTACAGACGATGAAAAAATGTCTGTGGATGCACAGGGTTATTTTATATATAATTGGGTTTACACACCGTGGAACAGAACAGATGTTATGGCACTTAAAGCTGCTCTGCCTGACCCCCGTAAGAATCCGGCAGCCTTCTATGAAGGGGTGGAAGGGCCTATTTCTTCATTTGTTATGACATTAGTTGATATTGACCTTTTCTTTGGGTTAATATTGCCTCCTGATATGTGGAGGGCGATTCGTAAGTTCGATGATCAAGCGATCCTGGGGGCGGATTGGAAAACTTTAGCCCAAGCTGATTTGAATAGGGAGCCCGCATGTAAGCCATGGCAATTAATTTTAGATCTCCCGGCGGCTATTTTGAATAAGTTAAAAACGCTTGTTCCTCCTAAAAAGATTGATTGGACCATGTTAGCCTCTTGTAAGCAGAAAGCAGATGAGTCGGTTTCTGACTTCTTCTCATGTTTTGAGGAAGCATTTCATGATTACAGTGGGCAATTATTGACAGAGGACACGGGTAGGCATTTATTCGTTGACAAGTATGTAGCAAACCTCCTACCGGAGATTGCAAAACGTTTAAAGACTAGTGAAAGTTTCTGGGCCACGGCGACCCCTGCTTCTTTATTGACTATTTACAAAAGGGGGTGGTGATGAACAGAGTGTCTGAGTTAAACAGACCACTCTTACCCAGTCCAAAGATCAGGGCTTGATCCATCACCGTTATTTATCTCACTGCCCCATCCCAGCTCAGAATCTGGCTATATGCAAATCAGTCTGTCCCTGGCCCAGTGCATCATGGGAACAGGGCAGACTAAACTACCAAGCCAATTCTTCACCAGAAAGGAGACAAGCTACCGGGGACCGGTTTCTGGCATTTCAGCCTTCTTCGGCCCGGCTTGCTTGAATCCTGATGGAGCAGTGAGAAAGGGACTCATGTCTGAGTATACCCTGCCACACCTATAGTGGCCAAAAACGATTTACAAAAGGGGGTGGTGATGAACAGAGTGTCTGAGTTAAACAGACCACTCTTACCCAGTCCAAAGATCAGGGCTTGATCCATCACCGTTATTTATCTCACTGCCCCATCCCAGCTCAGAATCTGGCTATATGCAAATCAGTCTGTCCCTGGCCCAGTGCATCATGGGAACAGGGCAGACTAAACTACCAAGCCAATTCTTCACCAGTGGTGTTGGATCTAGCCCTGATCTCTTGACTGGGTGAGAGCTTTCTGCTTAATTCAGAGACTCTGTCCCTCACCACCCCTTGTTGTAAATATTTTTGTCCACCCTAAGCGTGGAAGGGTATTCTCAGATGTGAGACCCTTGCTCATTGCACCATCAGGATTCAAGCAAACCGGGCCGAAGACGGCTGTAATGCCAGAAACCGGTCCCCGGGAGCTTGTTTCCTTCCCAGTGTAAGAATTGGCTTTTGTAGTTTGGTTTGCCCTGTTCCCATCATGCACTGGGACAGGAACAGACTAATTTGCATACAGCCAGGTTCTGAAACTGGGATGGTGCAGTGAGCTAAAAAACGGTGTTGGATCTAGCCCTGATCTCTTGACTGGGTGAGAGCTTTCTGCTTAATTCAGAGACTCTGTCCCTCACCACCCCTTGTTGTAAATATTTTTGTCCACCCTAAGCGTGGAAGGGTATTCTCAGATGTGAGACCCTTGCTCATTGCACCATCAGGATTCAAGCAAACCGGGCCGAAGACGGCTGTAATGCCAGAAACCGGTCCCCGGGAGCTTGTTTCCTTCCCAGTGTAAGAATTGGCTTTTGTAGTTTGGTTTGCCCTGTTCCCATCATGCACTGGGACAGGAACAGACTAATTTGCATACAGCCAGGTTCTGAAACTGGGATGGTGCAGTGAGCTAAAAAACGGTGTTGGATCTAGCCCTGATCTCTTGACTGGGTGAGAGCTTTCTGCTTAATTCAGAGACTCTGTCCCTCACCACCCCTTGTTGTAAATATTTTTGTCCACCCTAAGCGTGGAAGGGTATTCTCAGATGTGAGACCCTTGCTCATTGCACCATCAGGATTCAAGCAAACCGGGCCGAAGACGGCTGTAATGCCAGAAACCGGTCCCCGGGAGCTTGTTTCCTTCCCAGTGTAAGAATTGGCTTTTGTAGTTTGGTTTGCCCTGTTCCCATCATGCACTGGGACAGGAACAGACTAATTTGCATACAGCCAGGTTCTGAAACTGGGATGGTGCAGTGAGCTAAAAAACGGTGTTGGATCTAGCCCTGATCTCTTGACTGGGTGAGAGCTTTCTGCTTAATTCAGAGACTCTGTCCCTCACCACCCCTTGTTGTAAATATTTTTGTCCACCCTAAGCGTGGAAGGGTATTCTCAGATGTGAGACCCTTGCTCATTGCACCATCAGGATTCAAGCAAACCGGGCCGAAGACGGCTGTAATGCCAGAAACCGGTCCCCGGGAGCTTGTTTCCTTCCCAGTGTAAGAATTGGCTTTTGTAGTTTGGTTTGCCCAGTTCCCATCATGCACTGGGACAGGAACAGACTAATTTGCATACAGCCAGGTTCTGAAACTGGGATGGTGCAGTGAGCTAAAAAACGGTGTTGGATCTAGCCCTGATCTCTTGACTGGGTGAGAGCTTTCTGCTTAATTCAGAGACTCTGTCCCTCACCACCCCTTGTTGTAAATATTTTTGTCCACCCTAAGCGTGGAAGGGTATTCTCAGATGTGAGACCCTTGCTCATTGCACCATCAGGATTCAAGCAAACCGGGCCGAAGACGGCTGTAATGCCAGAAACCGGTCCCCGGGAGCTTGTTTCCTTCCCAGTGTAAGAATTGGCTTTTGTAGTTTGGTTTGCCCTGTTCCCATCATGCACTGGGACAGGAACAGACTAATTTGCATACAGCCAGGTTCTGAAACTGGGATGGTGCAGTGAGCTAAAAAACGGTGTTGGATCTAGCCCTGATCTCTTGACTGGGTGAGAGCTTTCTGCTTAATTCAGAGACTCTGTCCCTCACCACCCCTTGTTGTAAATATTTTTGTCCACCCTAAGCGTGGAAGGGTATTCTTAGATGTGAGACCCTTGCTCATTGCACCATCAGGATTCAAGCAAACCGGGCCGAAGACGGCTGTAATGCCAGAAACCGGTCCCCGGGAGCTTGTTTCCTTCCCAGTGTAAGAATTGGCTTTTGTAGTTTGGTTTGCCCTGTTCCCATCATGCACTGGGACAGGAACAGACTAATTTGCATACAGCCAGGTTCTGAAACTGGGATGGTGCAGTGAGCTAAAAAACGGTGTTGGATCTAGCCCTGATCTCTTGACTGGGTGAGAGCTTTCTGCTTAATTCAGAGACTCTGTCCCTCACCACCCCTTGTTGTAAATATTTTTGTCCACCCTAAGCGTGGAAGGGTATTCTCAGATGTGAGACCCTTGCTCATTGCACCATCAGGATTCAAGCAAACCGGGCCGAAGACGGCTGTAATGCCAGAAACCGGTCCCCGGGAGCTTGTTTCCTTCCCAGTGTAAGAATTGGCTTTTGTAGTTTGGTTTGCCCTGTTCCCATCATGCACTGGGACAGGAACAGACTAATTTGCATACAGCCAGGTTCTGAAACTGGGATGGTGCAGTGAGCTAAAAAATGGTGTTGGATCTAGCCCTGATCTCTTGACTGGGTGAGAGCTTTCTGCTTAATTCAGAGACTCTGTCCCTCACCACCCCTTGTTGTAAATATTTTTGTCCACCCTAAGCGTGGAAGGGTATTCTCAGATGTGAGACCCTTGCTCATTGCACCATCAGGATTCAAGCAAACCGGGCCGAAGACGGCTGTAATGCCAGAAACCGGTCCCCGGGAGCTTGTTTCCTTCCCAGTGTAAGAATTGGCTTTTGTAGTTTGGTTTGCCCTGTTCCCATCATGCACTGGGACAGGAACAGACTAATTTGCATACAGCCAGGTTCTGAAACTGGGATGGTGCAGTGAGCTAAAAAACGGTGTTGGATCTAGCCCTGATCTCTTGACTGGGTGAGAGCTTTCTGCTTAATTCAGAGACTCTGTCCCTCACCACCCCTTGTTGTAAATATTTTTGTCCACCCTAAGCGTGGAAGGGTATTCTCAGATGTGAGACCCTTGCTCATTGCACCATCAGGATTCAAGCAAACCGGGCCGAAGACGGCTGTAATGCCAGAAACCGGTCCCCGGGAGCTTGTTTCCTTCCCAGTGTAAGAATTGGCTTTTGTAGTTTGGTTTGCCCTGTTCCCATCATGCACTGGGACAGGAACAGACTAATTTGCATACAGCCAGGTTCTGAAACTGGGATGGTGCAGTGAGCTAAAAAACGGTGTTGGATCTAGCCCTGATCTCTTGACTGGGTGAGAGCTTTCTGCTTAATTCAGAGACTCTGTCCCTCACCACCCCTTGTTGTAAATCTTTATTGACTATGGCTCAGTATTATGAGCAACAGGAATTAGAGGCTAAAGAAAGTACTGATAAGAAAGCGAAGGAATTAAAGACGAAAGTGATGTTGGCTCAGGTTTATGCTACACAGCCGAGAGGGAATGATAGAGGTAGGTGTGGATCATACAGTACGTCTTCCATTTGCACCGACATTTCTGAGGATCAGTGTGCATACTGTAAACAGTTTGGACATTGGGCCTCAGACTGTCCGGTGCTTCGAGAACAACGTAATCAGCGTGGTCGAGGAGGTGGGAGGACACGGAATAGTTATTCAGGAGTGAGGGGTGGAGCGAGTGATCGTGGCAGGTTTGAAGTGAGGGGGCGTGGTCAGGCTGATTATAATACCTTTGACCGACAGAATCAGTATCAGATAGCGGAGGGTGAGATTGCAGAGTCTCAGGATTATGTGCATGCATAGGATCGCATAGGATGGGGTGTGGAATCGGTTGAAGTACCAGTAGATCAAAGAGGTCCATATGTATCAGCGGGCGTTTTGGGTTCTACTGATCAGTTCCTGGTTGATACAGGAGCTACTCGTAGTGCTCTGTCTAAAACCTTGGTTCCAAGGGCTCCCCTGTCTGGCGAAATGATTGGTGACCCTTCTCCCCCGGCGTACCTGTGACGTGGAGGAAACTCGCTGGGACATCTCTATCCTCTGTGGAGTCTCTGTGGGCTGTGGTGTCTCTGTGGACTGCTCGCCGCTCCCGCTGCGCGGGAGCCGCTTCGCCCGTGGGAGGACCCACCAACGCGGACCTGCCTTTGCCTGGTTGCTGGCTGCCGAGGGAGACCGTCATCAGAGGAGGCTACAGGGGTAAGCGCAGCAGGGACTCGCTATCCCAGGAGTCCCTGCCTGACCACGAGTCATCGGTCAGCGCCCCCCTTGCGTGCCCTGCCCCCACCGGCAAGCAGCTAATAGCATAGCGGGAACCAGCATGCCTGTGACCCTTCTCCCCCGGCGTACCTGTGACGTGGAGGAAACTCGCTGGGACATCTCTATCCTCTGTGGAGTCTCTGTGGGCTGTGGTGTCTCTGTGGACTGCTCGCCGCTCCCGCTGCGCGGGAGCCGCTACGCCCGTGGGAGGACCCACCAACGCGGACCTGCCTTTGCCTGGTTGCTGGCTGCCGAGGGAGACCGTCATCAGAGGAGGCTACAGGGGTAAGCGCAGCAGGGACTCGCTATCCCAGGAGTCCCTGCCTGACCACGAGTCATCGGTCAGCGCCCCCCTGCGTGCCCCACCCCCACCGCCACTCTACAAGACCAGAGGAGAGCCCGTCTTGCGGGACGCAAGCGGGACGCCGGGCGAAGCCCGGGCAAAGGGCGGGCCGTCTGTGGCCGTCCGGGGCCGGCAGAGGCTGGGCTGGGCCACCCCCCTGTCATCGACTCCTTCGGCCCCAATCCCTCTGAGCCCAACTGCAGTACCTGAATCCTTTATGTCCACCAGATCCGGTAAAGCCCTGAGGGGCGGTGGAGCAAGTGCACTAGGGGGCCCCACGACGATGATTGGCACAATGGACAAATTTATCACCAGGGTGGCTAACGTCATTGAAAAGGAGATCGCAATGACGGAACGCCGCCTCTCACTTGACCTTTTACCATCTAAGCGCTCATCCTTGGGAGCTGCGGCACATGCATTGTCGCCGCCGACTACCATCTCCAGCCTACCTCCGCCTGGGCCCCCATCTAACGAGCAACACATTGTAGCGCTAGAGGCAGGTCTAGACAGGATTGAAAGCCTCATATCACTCCCTTCCCCGGGCAGTTGCTGTACTGAGGCTATAGCTGCTGGTCATTCCAGCTGCTTAGCCAGCTTTCCCGATAACAGGTCTCATTCGGATCCTATTGATCCCCCACCGGACCCTCAACCATTTCCCCAAATTAAACCTTCACGGGCACATAGGAAAAGGAAAAGGGGGGTTAACATTCGAAGGGGAAACCACTCCATGCTCTACAAGCGCTCTAGGACACAGCCCCATAGGGGCACCTTATACCCAGACGCTGGAGAGCTGGAACTACTCAGGATTCCTAGCTCTCCCCATCACGCAGCTGAGTCCCAGATACCGTTCCCCATGCCTCCAGTAACACCGGCCCTACCAAAACAGGGTACCTCTCTCGAGCTACCCACTACTCGAACAAGTTAAGAGCCTGGGGGTTAGACTGGACAATTTTGAACAGGCCACTAGGGACAACTTCTTCCCTG
The DNA here is from genome assembly GCF_964263255.1 of Lissotriton vulgaris. Taxonomy (NCBI): domain Eukaryota; kingdom Metazoa; phylum Chordata; class Amphibia; order Caudata; family Salamandridae; genus Lissotriton; species Lissotriton vulgaris. Next base: position 84,850 of record NW_028253369.1, read on the forward strand.
CTGAAAGTGCATCCTAAGCCTAGTGAGATCAACCCAGATAGGAGTGTTCCTAAAGAGGTCCCAGTAAGCCAAACAACCAGAGTCCAGTCGTCACTGCCGGCCAAATCACTGGCTACAGGGAAAGCTCCCACCCCAGCCCCTCTAGCCAGTGTAAAGCAGGCAATGCCGAGTGACTCCACTCAAGTAGTTCAGGTGCACAGCATTCCCCCCACAGCAGCGACGGCACTTGCGCCGAATCCTGCCCAAAAGACCTCTCAGAAGAAAGGGGCTGGTCCAAATGCGCAATCGGCTTCCGCTGCGCCTGTTAAAACCAATGGAGCAGCACCAATCTCTAGGGTTACCCATTCCACCTCTTTGCCCAAAAATCCCCCCCTGTCTAAAAATTCCTCCTTGCCAAAAAATCCTCCCCCAGTGGCCACCCAGCAGATTCCGTCACGCAAGTGCCCCCCGGTAAATCTTCCTCCCGAATGCCACCCGTATGTTGTTGTCCTCACCAAAGTCCCCCCCCCTAAAAGAATCACAGCATGAAACACATCAGGCGCTAAAAAACAAAGTCATCCACTGGATGAAAACCAATAGACCACTTCCAGTGGGTGTAGATGGCCTAATCCTTGGGGTGCGTAGGGTGGGTTGGATCGGGCATGGGAAGAAACCTTTCGAGGGAGATTGCGTGGTGGTCAATTTTCAAGATATAAGAGCCGCCCACTCAATATGCTCCCAAGGCCGAACGGCAGGCACGGGGGTCGATGCTGTCGACCTAACTTTTTTCTACCCTAGGCCGGTCCTGTCCACCCCGCTATGTCCTGTTGGGCCCCCTCCTCTAAACATCACCTACGGTCATCCTTCCCCGGGAGTCTTCCCACAGCAGTTATACCCAGCTCCAGTGATGCAGAATTGGGGTTCCTGGGGTTGCTGACTCTGTGACGCTCCCGGGGAGGCCCTTGTGGTTTGGAGTCCTGCTGCCGAGCCTACCCCCTCCTTTAAACCCCGTAGCCCCCCAACTATACCACAAAGCCAGGCTACTGCCGAGTTTGTAAAAGAGCAAGGGGAGCCCAGGGCTTTTTCCGACCCACTGGTTAGCCTCCCTGCTATGGGTGTTGTGGACACGCTGCCCCCTGTCGAGGACTGTAGCATTGCGGCTGTGATGGACCCCACGTTTAGGGTTTTCAGCTGGAATGTGGCGGGCCTCGAGAGGAAGCTAGCGCTGCCGGACTGGAACGTGCTAGTGGAGCAATACTCCATATGCCTGTTCCAGGAAACCTGGAGCGGGGTGCCCCTGCACAAGGCAGGATATTCCACCCACTTTTTGCCGGCAGTTCATAGTGTAACTGGTAGGGGCCGCCCTTCGGGTGGCCTCTTAATTTGGGTGGCTTCAGAACTTAACTGCAGGGTGGTGGAGCGGGATACCAAATGCCCGGATCTCCTTAACATATTGCTGAAAAATCCCCAGGGCCGTGTCATCCTAAATATCTTTAACATTTACGCCCGAGGCACAAAGGGGGGTAGAGAATCCCCAGTAATAGCCTGTCTAGAAGCCCAGCTTCGCTCGCCACCTCATAGGTCCTGCACCTTGGTGGCGGGCGATCTCAACTGTACCTTTGAGCCCCTGGACCTCGAAATCTTATCTGATCAAGAGGAACACGACACCAGGTGGGGGATCCCGTCCCTCGAACTTAGTCCTATTAAAAAGTGGACAGAAGTGGCCCTCCAGATCAACTCAATAGCTATGGAGTTTGGTCTGAGGGCTGCCAATGGCAGGACTAGGTCCGACAAAGCTGGGGCCCATACCTACAACAGGTCAGGGCATACGTCACGGATTGATTACTTTCTCCTCGACGTACACCTGTGGAGCATGGTGGAGGACATGGTGATTATACCATCTGTCGAGAGTGACCACAATCTCCTCTCTCTCACCTTGTCTCACAGGTGGCTAACTAGCATTGTGACCAGAACTTCTCGTAACCCCGCCCCGGACCGGTTGGTAGTCGCCAACAGTGGACGGCGGCTAAAGTGGGCGAAGTTGGCACTTTCAGAGGAGAAAACTTCTGCCATTAGGCAGCTTCTTGCCTCAGCCCTAGTCAATCTTGTCCCCCAAGAGGATGGGTGGCTAGAGGTGGCCCCAAGGTTCTGCACCATTACCCAGGCAATCAGTGACCTCTTTGTAGTTCCAGCTAATAAGAACAGAAGGAATCCAAGCTCACGAGTTAGACAGGGCTGGTACAATCAGAAGTGCAGGGAGGCAAAGTCACTTCTCATTGAAGCAGTCAAGTCCAAACTACCATCCAGGACCAGGGTGGCCAGGAGACACTATGCACTCTGCCAAAAAAACGCAAAGAGGGAGTGGGAGGACAACTTTTGGCAGGACCTCCTGGCTGCCAGTCGTGGGAAAGATGCCAAAGGTTTTTGGGATTTGGTGGGCAATAGGAACCGTCCCGATGACACCCTGAGGACCTGTACCATTAATGCCCAGACATGGTTCTCCCACTTCCAAAAACTCTACTCTGCCGCTGAAGGCACACTATACGACCCTTTTAACCTCCCGCCCTATACCCTAGTTCAAGACCTGGAACTTTTTCTGTTTTGGATGTCACAAAGCAGATTAAAACCCTGGTACCATTAAAAGCAGCTGGTCCGGATGGACTACCAGGTGATATCCTCCGGGCATATCCGGAAGAATGGGGGGTATTAATCTCTGCACTACTCAATGCAATCGTTGTGGGAGGCCCTGTGCCAGATTCCTGGAAAGGTGCTGAGGTCGTCCCCATCTACAAAAAGGGCAGCCGGGATTTACCCGGGAACTATAGGCCCATAAGCCTAATCGACTCAAGCCAGAAACTGGCGGGGAAAGTCATTTTGGGGAGGATCTCACAATGGGTGGACGATAACCACATCCTGTCCGATATGCAAGCCGGGTTCCGCTCCGGCACCGGAACTATCGAACAGGTCTTTAGGCTCCTGCTACTACACTGGAAGGTGGTGGAGCTAGGCAAAGGCAGTCTCTACTTGGCCTTTATTGACCTGAAGACTGTCTTTGACCTGGTTCCTAGGGAGGAACTTTGGAGGGTGCTACACAGTCTAGGGATGCCCCCGTATATTCTAAACCTCCTTATTAAACTGCATAACAACACCTATGCCCAGGTCAGATGGGGGTTGAACGGGGAAAAGACCGATAAGATCAGGGTCGAGAGGGGAGTAAGGCAGGGTTGTGTCCTGGCCCCCACCCTATTCTCCCTCTATATCAATGGGGTGGTAGACCATCTACTCGGCGAACCAGCAGACGCTCCCACTTTGGGAGGCGTAAAAATTCCAACTTTGCTGTTCGCCGACGACACCCTTCTCATCTCTAAAACCCCCCAAGGACTCCAGACACTACTGAACCGCTTCCAGGATTTTTGTACCACTAAGGGACTTGTCATCAACGTGGAAAAAACCAAGTACCTAGTTATGCATCCACCTCGCAAACTTGGCCGCCCTCCCACTCTAAATTCTATACCCCTTGAAAGAGTGGCAGAATTCGATTACTTGGGAATTCGACTTAACGACGCGATGAGCTGGACCGCCCACATCAATAAAATGACAATGGCCCACAAAAGGGTGGGGGGGGGCCCTCCATAAGGAGTTCAACAACTCAACAAAACATTGTGTTGCCCCTCTACTTGATATTTATAAAGCACGTGCGGTCCCTGCGTCACTTTATGGAGCCGAACTGTGGGGCCTGGGCAAAGTGGATTTATTGAGCAAGGCCGAAAACAAATTCATTAAAGATCTCCTTGCCATTCCATCGAGTAGTCCGACTATCCCTGTGCTCATGGATACTGGCTGTAAAGCTATAAGGGATCAGGCCCGTCTTCGACCCCTCTTGCTCTGGGCTCACCTGTGGAGGGTACCGGAGCTAAAATCTTACGCTGATGGCCTAGCCGAGGTGATGCACTCCGACGGTTGGCACAGGATTAAATGGCTGAAGGACATTAAACACCTTTTAGGGGACCTAGGCCTGGATTCTTGCTGGCATAGTCACTCCGCTCCCCCGAAGGAGACCTTAAAAAAACTTTTTGGGGAGTGGGTTCGTGTGAAGCGCATCACTAATCAGCAGCACTGCAAAACCACCGCAGCTTTTCTGCTGATAAAAGATGTTGTTGCTTACGAGCCGTACATGGACATAATAACAATCGCCATGGACCGGTCCTTGTACATCAAATTCCGGTTAGGAACCCTACCCTTGGCCGACCTCTGCTCCAGGTGGAATAAATCCCAGTCCTCATCACGCTATTGTGCTCTTTGTCCCGACAAACCAGAGACGGTGCCTCACTTTCTCTTCGAATGCCCGGACTACGGTCGCCCCAGATCACGTTGGCTTGGACCTATATGCAGAGAATTCGGTACTCGCCAGTACTCTGTTGCCCTTCGGATTCTTTTAACCGACACAGCCCCTCCTATTGTTTGTGCTGTTGCCAAGTTTTTAAAATGGGCCTGGTTGATTAGACTTAGAAGACTGTCCATATCGATTTAATCCTTTTTTAACTAATTTATGCTGATCAAATGTGTTTTACTCTTTTATCTAATGTACAGTCACACTTTTTCTTCGACATGCTGTTTTTATCTTTTGTACCGCTTTTATGATATATGCATATCGAAATAAAGCAATCAACCAACCAGAAATGATTACATCAATAGGGTTCGATGGAACACCCTCTCTTAGCCCATTGTCACAATCCCTTACATTTCACATCGACAGATTTCTTGCCCCGTGCCCCTTTTTGTTGTCACCAAACACTCCAGATAATATTATGGGAATAGATATGCTTAAATATTTTCGAACAACCATACGCTGCGCTCCTGAAGGGGTGCGGGTTATTTTGAATGACAATTACCCAGATGTAGAGAGATTGTGCCCCATGTAAGAGATCGAGGCGTTAGCCTCCCTCCCACAAACGTTATGGGCTACTTCGGACACGGATGAGGGACAGATGATTATCCCTCCTATTTGCATCACTGTAAAGGAGGGAGCGTCTCTGCCTCGTGTACCACAGTATAACATTTCCAGGGAAGGTGAAGTTGCTTTAACACATATTGTACATCATTTGATTATTGCAGGAGTGGTAGAGGAAGTTCCCTATAATGTCTGTAACAGCCCTATTCTTCCGATTTTAAAGAAAGATACTGATGACAAAATCTATCGGTTTATTATTGATTTGAGAGAAATTAATAAGATAGTAGTGCCCCAATACCCGGTGGTGTCTGATATTACCACACTACTTACTTTGATTCCGCCTATAGCCACTGCCTTCACCGTCATAGATCTCAAAAATGCTTTCTTTTCCATTCCCATTCATCCTGATAGCCGATATTTGTTTGGCTTCACATTAAATAATAAATCGTATAGATTTTGTCGAGTTCCTCAAGGTTATACTGAAAGTCCTAGCATTTATAACCAGGCTCTAAAAAGGCAGCTTGATTCTTTTGATTTACAGTCTGGAGTGGCTCTCATTCAATATGTTGATGATATTTTACTTGCAGCAGACACGCAGGAGCAATGTGAGGAGAGTAGTCTTGCTTTGCTTTCTTTTCTTGCCCACAATAATCACAAGGTTTCGAGGAAAAAGCTGCAATATTGTAAACCAAAGGTGACCTACCTCGGTCATCTTTTGTCTAAGGAGGGGCGTGCATTGACATCCGATCAAATCCAAGCGATTTTAGATACACCAGTCCCTCGCACTCAGAGAGATGTGCGTGCTTTTATAGGCCTAACGTCTTTTTGTAGGCAGTGGACAATGGGGTTTTCACACATTATAAAACCTTTGTTAGCATTGTTGTCCAAAACTACACCGAACCCCATTGAATGGACAGATGAATGTTAGAATGCCTTCGAACAATTGAGACAAGCCCTTTGTCCTGCACCAGTACTAGGTACACCAGAATATACGAAGATTTTTACATTATATGTACACGAGAAGGATGGGTGTGCATTGTCAGTCCTAGTGCAGACACACCGGGATAAACAGAGACCGTGTGCGTATTTCTCGGCAGTACTTGACCCCGTAGCACGAGGATTACCTGGGTGTTTTCGAGCAGTCGCAGCAACAGCAGTGGCTATACGACAGATTGAGGGAATAGTTTTGTCACATAAATTGTTGGTGTTAGTTCCCCATGCGGTAGATGCTCTGTTAAATCAAACAAAGACCCAGTACTTAACAAGTGCACGTTTAACAGGATATGAGCTAACGCTGTTGGCACCACATATCACACTGAAGAGATGTGCTACTCTGAACCCTGCTACTTTATTGCCATATCCAGTTGCTGAGGGCCAGGAGGAAGAACACCATGATTGTGTTTTCCTGACTGAAGAACAAACAAAGTGTTGTATTGACTTACAGGATACGCCACTTCCAGATGTAGATGGAGAACTGTTGGTTGATGGATCGTGTTTAAGGTTGCCAGATGGTACAACTTCTGCAGCATATGCGATCACGACACTTATGACAGTGGTAGAAGCAGCATGAATACCACAGAAATCGGCTCAAGCAGCGGAATTGATTGCCTTAACCAGAGCATGTGAATTAAGTGCTGGATTATGTGTGAACATCTACACGGATAGCCGGTACGACTTTGGAGTAGTGCATGATTTTGGCCTACTCTGGAGAGAGCAAGGGTTTTTGACTTCACATGGAGTGCACATTATGCATGGAGAACTAGTGCGTGATCTCCTGAATGCGCTACTATGTCCAAAGAAAGTGGCGATAATTAAATGCAGTGCACATAAGAAAGTGACTGACAAAGTAGGACAAGGAAACGCTTTTGCAGATTGCATAGCGAGGGAAACTGCTATGTTACAAAATGCCTCGCCAATGTATGTGGTGAAATCGCAGGCTGAGCAATGGCATGATGCTAGAGAGGAGATACTAGACATTCAGAAATCAGCGTCTGAAGCAGAACTCGCAACCTGGGCAAAGGAGGGAGTGTTGGACGATGAGGGTTGCTGGAGGAGCAAGGACATGGAGAGATGGAAATTGCCTGCAGCTTACTTGCAAGTAAGGGTTCAAATGACACATGGATTGGCACATGTTGGAGCTCTTGCAATCACTAAATTGCTTACGCGAGTCTGGGAGCATCCTGAGATTGCCAATACGGCCAAAAGAGTATTGCAGACCTGTCTGATATGCTTGCAGTACAATCCTGCTAAAGGGACGTATACTCCAAAAGGAGGGTTTGTTCAACCTACTGCACCATTCGAAGTACTACAAATGGATTACATCCAGCTTGAGCGTTGCAATAACCTTAAGTATGTCTTAGTGGTGGTGTGTGCTTTCAGTAAATGGATTGAGGCCTTCCCCACGAAGGATAATACAGCGCTGACAACAGCTAAGGTGCTGCTCAAAGAGTACTTCCCCCGCTATGGTGTTTGTAAATTTTTGTGGAGTGATAATGGTCCTCATTTTGTTGGGAAAATTGTGGAATACGTCATGAAGGGATTGGGAATTCAGCAAAAGTTTCATGCTGTATTCCATCCGCAGTCAGCAGGTCTGGTGGAAAGGTATAATGCTACTCTGAAACTGAAGCTAGCAAAGATCGTGGCATCCACGTCTTTGAAATGGCCGGACGCTCTGCCTCTAGCATTGCTATCTATTAGATCAGTACCCCATTCCCGAACTGGCCTCACACCTTATGAAGTGATATTTGGGAGGCCTATGAATATATGGGGAGTTCCTAAGCCTCGGTTGTTACATGATGTGCCTTGTATAATGATGAACGATTACTTGGCACGATTAAATGTAAATGTAAATGTATAGGCATTTATATAGCGCACTACTTACCCGGAGGGTCCCAAGGCGCTTCGACCGCTGCGAAACCCTTCCTGGCTTCCCTGAGAGATGGTCCCTTAATGGGTATCTCCAGGGTGAGACCAGGCATCCCCGGCGGTCTGGTGGGGCCGTTAGTGAAGATGAGGCAAGCTAATGCCCAGAGTTGCCGAGTGTGAACGCTGATCAGAGTGTGCACCGAGGCGAGACAATTATCGAGTCCGCTGACCCTGGTCCAGAAACCTGCCGCGCCGGGAATCGAACCCTGGTCCCGGGCCGTCCTCTGCTCTCAGGTCTGCCGCCTCTAACCAGTGAGCCACACTACTTCACCATTGCTTGCAAGTAAGCTGGTTTACTTTCTATTCATCAACAGGTTCGAGAAGCGCTCCCCGACAATTCCATTGGAGAGGCTCACAATCTTCATCCTGGCGACTATGTTATGATCCGGTCCTTTGAGAGAACCAGCAGCTTGGAGCCGAGGTGGCGTGGCTCTGAGCAGGTGTTGCTGGCGACTCGAACGGCTGTGTGAGTCACGAACAGGAAGCGATGGGTGCATTCTACTCATTGTCGTCGTGTCTCTCCGGATCTGGTGAACCCCACTGTGCTGTCTGATTATCGAGACATCTTGGACGAAGAGAAGAGCCCAGCTGTTACGTCTACTGAATCGGAGGGAGCCTTCCCGGACCACACTGTTTCTGGTGGAGAGAGATATAATCTACGGCCAAGAAAAGCAGTTGTTTTATGCGAAATGAAATGAAATGAAATGAATGAAACTTATATAGCGCACGACTTACCCTGGGGCATCTCAGCGCTTGCTTAGGGAACCCGTCCTGGGATTCCCCTGTGAGATAACCTTGGCAGGGTATCCACAAGGTGAAAGCCAGGCATCCCACCGCGAGGGGCCGTTGTGGAGATTAAGCAAGCTATTGCCCAGAGTCGCAGAGTGTGAACCCGTGAGTCGAGGAGGCAGTTTATGCGAAACTGGTTGAGTTACCGCTCCAGGTTTGTGAAACGGAAGCCGGGAATATCAAGGGGGGAGATCAGTTCTGCCAAGTGGTACACAGACAAAATATCGAGTTTTAAATTTCGATATACAATTATATCGAAGTTTAAATATCGAAGGGACAAAATATCGAAGGTAAGTAATATCGACAGACTTAATATCGATATTAGTATGATATCAGTAATATCGAAGTTTTAAATATTGATGTCAATAATATCGAAATAAATAATTTCGATGTTACTAATATCAATTTTTAAATAAATTTAGTGTATATTATATTGTATTTATTATGTTTTATTATTTATTTGTAATGTAATTTAAATAAATATTGTCTTTTAGTACTGTAGCGGGTTGTGGGTTTATAGGGGAATAGGGTGGGAAGTAATTTAATTATGTTAAATTAAATATTAATTAGTAGGAAATATTAATTAATTAATTGAGAATTATTTTTTAAATAATTTTAATTAATTGATTAATTGATAAATATGTTCTGTAGCGGGTTATGGGTTTATAGGGGAATAGGGTGGGAAGTAATTTAATAATAATTAATTAATTAATATATGTTTGTAAATATTTTAATTAATAATTAATTGGTAATTAATTTGTATTAATTAGTTAATTAATTAATATAATTTTGTACATATTTTTAATTATTAATTAGTTGGTAATTAATTTATATTAATTAGTTAATTACATTAATTAGAGTAATTTTTTTATATATAATTTGTTGTTATTCCTAATTAATTAATTGGGAAAAATAATATTAATTATTAACTTAAATTAATTACAGCTAATGTGCTAATATATTTACTTTATTGTTATTGTTAATTAATAATTAATTGGTAATTAAATAATATTAATTCATTTTGGGTAAAGGAGTATGTTTAGGGTTCAGGGTCAGTTTTCAGTTCTTGGGTAAAGGGGTATTTTTTTAGGGTTCAGGGTCAGTTTTCAGTTTTTGGGTAAAGGGGTATTTTTAGGGTTCAGGGTCAGTTTTCAGTTCTTGGGTAAAGGGGTATTTTTAGGGTTCAGGGTCAGTTTTCAGTTTTTGGGTAAAGGGGTATTTTTAGGGTTCAGGGTCAGTTTTTAGTTTTTGGGTAAGGGGTATTTTTAGGGTTCAGGGTCAGTTTTCAGTTCTTGGGTAAAGGGGTATTTTTAGTGTTCAGGGTAAGTTTTCAGTTTTTGGGTAAAGGGGTATTTTTAGGGTTCAGGGTCAGTTTTCAGTTCTTGGGTAAAGGGGTATTTTTTGGGTTCAGGGTCAGTTTTCAGTTCTTGGGTAAAGGGGTATTTTTTGGGTTCAGGGTCAGTTTTCAGTTTTTGGGTAAATGGGTATTTTTAGGAATAAGGGTCAGTTTTCAGTTTTTGGGTAAAGGGGTATTTTTAGGTTTCAGGGTCAGTTTTGGGTTTTTGGGGTACAGGGATATTTTCAGGGTTCAGGGTCAGTTTTGGGTTTTTGGGGTACAGGCATACAGGGTAAAAATAAAATACATTTACATTAAATCAATTAAATAAAATTAAAAAAAAGAAAATTACATTAAATTATTAAGTGTTTTATTTATTTTAAATGTATATGTATTAGTTTTAATTTTGTTTTAATATTTTTATTTAATATTTGTAAAATTATATGTATTTTAAAATTATTTTTACATTATTATTAATACATTTAAAAAAACGATATTTTTAATTTCGATATTTTTGTACTACGATATTATTTTTTTGATATTTTTGTACTTACCTTTATGAAGATATGACTCCGATATTTTTGATTTCGATATTTTTGTGCCGATATTTTTGTATTTCGATATTCTGTCTGTCGATATTATGTCAGACATTCCTGCCAAGTGTAGCGACACCCGTCTTGAATCTCAGAGAAGAAACCAACGGCTACCTCGGAGCTCAGCACTCATATTTTTATTTTTTTATTTGCTTTCTTTTTGAGACATTTGTACTTTGAACTATGGCATCTTCTACGATGCGGAATAAGAGAATTCTTGGTGCAGTACTTTTCGTTATGACCATAGTGGTGATAGCGGTAATAGCTTGGGTCGTAGAACGACTGGTTCCGGCGAAAGAAAATATTTATTGCCTACTACCCCAATTCCATCTGAACATTTTCATTTCACTTTGCCCTATCATGAAGATCGGCATAGACAGACTTATCTGAATAATAGTTTCATTCAAATTTTACATCACAGCCATAATATGATGAACACTTCGAACTGTTGGGTATGTGGAATGTTGACATCAAAAGAAAGGAGGCACTCCGCTTATTCCTCTTCCGTTCTCTCACAATAGTTCTTGCAATGCTTGGTACACTCTTTTGTTCACTTTGAGATGGCCGACAAAAGGTGGATTACTTTTTCGGCTCAATAAAGTCTGTTATAATGATCGGGATGGTTACCCGCAAGCAGAAGGAACTAAATTTGAATAGGAAGAATATCGACCAGATAATGTATCTTCGCCTCGAGTTTATACGAATCAAAGAAATGTAAACATGTCTAGTCTGCACGTGATTACAGTTATTGATACTAAAGCCAATGTATGTGTCCGAAATAAAGGTACAATCCCAGTAGGAAGAAGTGAATGTAATACTACTCTTGCCTTTGACACTCCAAACGGTATCACCTTTGTGGCTTCACGAAATACTTACTTTATTTGTGGAAATAAAGGTTATCACCGTCTCCCTATAGGATGGTTAGGAACATGTTATATATCTTTTGTATTACCTCCTGTGTTTATTGCCCCGCCTATGTATCATAACGATTTTGTGTTATACCATGATTTTATACTAAATAGAGTGAAGAGAGCATTAGCAATTGACGAAATTGATCAGACAGACACCTCCCTGCAGCAATATGTTGATTTTAATTTAGGCCTCTTTTCATTTGTTGGTGCTGCTCTAAATAGCAGAAAGATCAGATGACTGACACGTGTTGTGGAAGCCGTTGCTAATGAGACAGTTTTTGCTTTAGGGAATTTAACTGAGGAACTTCAAATTACCAGAATTGTAACGCTCCAGAACAGAATAGTTCTAGACGTAGTGTTAGCTGATCGTGGGGGTGCATGCCGCATTATCGGAAGTAGTTGCTGCATATATGTGCCTGATAATTCACCTTCTGTATATGATGCTATTTCTAAACTGCACAAAATAGCTTCTGAAATACATCCTGATAATGGTACCTGGACACTTTCGGGTTGGTTTTGGACTTTGCTCAGTACTTGGGGTTGGAAACTATTGACAATTTTATGTATAATAATTGGGATACTCTTCTTTCTATGCCTATGTATTCAGTGTGGCCCTATGTTATGTTCTATGTGCCTTTCTGCTTGTATTCCATCCAAACAAGCTATTGTCAAGAATGAGCAAATGATCAATAGAGAAATAATGAATATTATGTCAATCAATATTGACGATGAATACCCTGATTATGTCCATTATGAGGTAGCTTCAGCTAAACGCTAAAAGGGTTGTCTGTCGTAATTTGACAGTGATCAGGTTAGCTTTAAGCTTTGCTACACAAATTTTCCCTTATCTTGACCATGATGTTCGGGGGCCATTTTGAGAACACTGGCGTCCATTTTATATGAATGCGCTGCCTCGTGGTCAGCATGCCCTTTTGTCCTTTCTTTGTACCACTGACCACCTAACTTGCCTAGCAACAGGCTATTTTTAGTACTGGTCAAGCTTGCACATGCGTAGTCAAACCCTCTATACTAGTGGACAGTAATTACTTAGGAATGTTCCCCAAAACTGACCAGTAGTGTTATAGCTCCTCCCATGAGCTGGCTATGGGTTTGGCAGGGAATGTATCAGTCATTCTTATCTAGAGGGCTCTTAGAGTTATTACCATCTGTATCGCCAACTGGAGCCTGCTTGTTTTTCTGCGCTTTGGTGTATCTCTTCAGTGCCTGATGAACATTTCCAGGGTCCGCGAACACCTGCACTTTACCATTTAGTGTCACCTAATAGGTAAAGTGCCAGACAGAGTATGGCATATTCAATCTTAAGCTCTCTTAGCTTAGGATCAACAGGGACAAACAGCGCGCATGCCTCCTGGACCTGTAGCGTGAAGTCTGTGTAGGAGAGTAGGAGCCCCTCTGCAGTCTTTGGAACTTATTTTTCGTTTTTTTTTGTGATGCAACCAACGATATATATTTAAGTGCATTATAACCTTGCGGTAAACGCTAACTTTAAAATGGCTGTTGTTGTTCCTGAGTAAGGCAACTGCGGCGCGTCATTATGATGAAGGCGAACGGCCTGGTAAATTATTCGCTCAGACTCTACGCCCCCTCGAGATTCATCCTACATCACGGAAATCATTGGCCCACATGACACATTGCTACATTCTACCCCGGACATTTGCGCTTCCTTTCTTTCATATTATAAGGCGCTATATACGTCCAGAATCTCCGGGCATCTGCGGGATCATAGAATGACCTTGCAGAGATTGCCATGGTCTATTTAGAAAGATACATTCAGGATTTTTTAGCTGTTTCCATTATCCAGGACAGCATACTAGAGGCTATTGCTGCATTACAGGACACCTCTGCTCCTGGCCTTGACGGCTTTTCCGCCGAGTTTTATAAAGCATACAAAGATGTCTTGGTTCCCTGGTTGTTGGAGGTGTATGCTGAGGCGCTAGAAGTGGGCCGCCTTCCTCCAACATTCAATGAGGCGGTCATTAGTCTCCTTCCCAAGCCCGGCAGAGACCCTAAACAGTGTAGGTCTTATAGGCCGTTGTCTTTATTGAATCTCGATTATAAAATACTTGCCACGTTTATTGCGATTCGTCTGTCTTTATTAATGGAATCCATCATTTCCCTGGCACAGTCGAGTTTTGTGCCACATCGATCCACTTCCCTCAATTTGAGGGCCTTGTTTACTGTCTTGCATAGGATCGACCCCGCTACCCCTGTTGCCACCATCCTCCTTGATGCAGAGAAGGCATTTGATTCCCTTGAGTGGCCTTTTTTTCTGTCCATCATGAGATGAGATGCCCGAAAGCTTTGTCTCCACAGTGCCTTTGCTGTAAACCGAGCCAACTGCTAGATTACATCTGAACAGCACTGTTTCCGACCCTTTCACCTTGTCCCGTGGCACGCGACAGGGATGCCCCCTATCCCCACTGCTTTTTATTTTGGCGATGGACCCCCTGGTTCGCCATTTCCAAGAAAAACACTTAAATTGTGGCCTTCAGTTTCGCACTGGCCCCCTCTTAATTTTGCTCTATGCAGATGATACTAAATTATATGTTAGGAGGCCCCAGCTCAACCTCGTACCCTCATTTTAGAAATCATTTGATTCGGTAAATTTTCCGGGCTCAACATCAATTGGCACAAATCAGTCATCTTTCCACTTACGGCCAGCACTACTCCCTGGACATGTAAATTTCCGCTTGAATGGAGCCAGGACGCGGTCAAATATCTTGCAATCCCCGTCCATCTTGACACCACTATCATGATTAGACTGAACTATGGTAGGGCAATTAGTTCACTTGAATCTCAGATTGTTCGATGGCTGCGTCTGCCATTGTCTATAGCTGGGATAGTCACCATAAATAAGATGGTTGTCCTCCCGTGGTTCTTGTATCTTTTTAATAACATTCCCATCCTCTCACCAAAATCTTCTTTATGCAGCTACGTTCATTAATATTACGCCTTGTGTGGAGGGATAAGACTATCTGGGTTAGCTGGCGGATTATGACCCCGCCGTATGCCAGGGAGGGCTTTGGAGTCTCAGACTTTTATCTCTACTATCTGATAGCACAATGTTGTTATGCACATGCCTGGTTCCATCCAGATGCTCACATCCCATATTTGAAACCAGGGGCTGATCTGGTGCTCCCTCGTCAACTTTCCACTATCTTGCCTACCGGGTTCCCTCGAGACCCCCATGATATTCAAACAGTTTCGACCACGTGCTGGGCATGGTACAAACTACACGGACTGCTAGGCCTTGTCCGGCTGTACTCACCGGCAATACCCTTACCTGATGCTTCTATGTTTCCAATAACTGGTGAGTTACTGATTCATCGCACGCTGGAAAAATTCAACATTCACAAGGTAGGTCGACCTATTCCCTAAGGAACGCTCCTTCTCTGTGGTTGAGAATACCCGATCCTCTGAGCGCTCGTTTATGGACACTTTTGCTTTGACACGTATACAATCCATGCTTCCGGCCACCTTTCCTTCGTTCCCGATGGCCCCTGAACCAACCCCTCCGTTGATGCTGCTTATCCAACATCCTACTGATGCACATCTGGTCTCTAAATTATACAAGCTATGTTGCGACTCCAGGCCTATCTCTGACATCAAGGTGCGTGCTGCATGGGAGGTGGATTTGGGTAGGCCCATTACGGATGACCAGTGGGAGCAGTACTGTAGGGCAACAAAAAAAATCTCTTTAAACAGCAGGCACAAACTCCTGCATTTTAAGATTCTTCGCAGACTTTATCACACACCGGCACGTTCACACAGAATTGACCCCATAGGCCCCACCACCGTCTGAAGTGTGGGACTCCATTTGCTGATTTTGCTCACCTTTCTTGGAGATGCCCTAAGATACACCAATACTGGTCCTTGATACACACCACACTAGGCAACATACTCTCCATGCAGCTTGTTCCCACCCCGAGATCGCATTGCTAGGGTTCGTGGCCAATTTCCCTCGGTCAGTATGAAAACTCGCTGCGCTGGGCTTCCTGTTTGCCAAAAGGGAGGTTGCTCTGTTGTGGGGCAGCAAGAGATTCCCAACATTGAAGGCATGGCTTGGCAGCTTGGCATTCTGTAATGTTAGCTGCGAAGAGTATTCCACTTTGATTCCTAGCTCGTCCCAGCCAGTGGACATTTGATGCCCATACAGGGAATACATTGCCAGGAAAGGATCCGATCGACTGTTGCAGATGGTGGACGGAATTGTTCCTGAGGCGGTTGGCTAGTTGAGGGTTAGGGCACATCTGTTTGCTTTTTCATGCTCGTCTCTCAGCATGCTGGTGTTGTTGTATTGCATGGGTCATCTCGGCTTCCTTGGGGATCGTAGTCTTATAATATTGCATATCTCTGTTTTGTCCACATTTGCCTTGTCATTGACATCTGCCTGCAATGTATGGCCATTTATGTCATAGGCTGCTATTGTTTACAATCGATTTGATGTGCATGCTCCTCTTACTGCTTCTGATTGTATGCTCCGCACAGTACTGATCATTTTATACCTGTATGCTAAATTTGGGAAAATAAAGTTTAAATAAACAAAAACTTTAAAACGGCTGCTTAGGCAGACAGGGAGGCCCTAAAGGAAGATCTTTCAGCAGAGGAAACTGGAAAGGCTATTGGGCAGATTAAATCAGGAAAGGCGATGGGACCTAACGGTATCCCAGTTGAATTCCTAAAAGCCACTGCATCTTGGACAATAGCACATTAGAAGGCCATGTTTGAGGAGAGTTTGGGAAAGGGGCAGTTACCAGTGAATCAGAGGCTGGCCACGATAGTGATGATTCACAAGCCGGGTAAACCGGCGGAGGTATGTGGTTCCTATCGGCCTATTTCGCTGATCAACGTTGAAGCAAAAGTCTTAGAAAAAGTTCTTGCCAATCGGCTGGGGGCGGTTATCACTACACTGGTCCACCCAGACCAGTCTGAGTTCATGCTTGGGAGGAACAGAACCCTCAATCTGATGTGCTTGCATAATGTGTTGGCCCGGAGACTGTATATCGAGGAAGATGCCGTGTTGTTGTCTCTTGATGCCTCTAGGGCCTTTGATTCCATAGAAAGGCTGTATATGTTTGAACTTTTGGAGAGGGTGGGATTAGGTCCCAAATTTATAGCATGGGTTTGGCTGCTTTACACAGATATTATGGGTCAGGTGCGGGTAAATGGATATACCTCCAGGTAATTTAACTTGCGGAGGGATATCAGGCATGGATGCCCTCTGTCCCCATTGATATTTGCCCTTTTGTTAGAACCTCTTGCGGTGTTGATACGCCGAAATGGTATGGTACGTGGGATGAGGTGGGCAGATGATGTAGAAGACCGCATATCTCTATATGTGGACGATATACTCTTATACTTGGCTTCCCCATATAAATCAATATCGGTGCTGCTCGATATCTTTACAAATTTCGGCAAATAGTCTGGGTATGCGATGAACTGGCATAAATCCATGTTCTATATGTTGTGGGGGCAGGTCCCCAGGCTTCCGGCGGACTGCTCCATAGTAGTGGTGAAAGATGGGTTTAGATACTTAGGGGTTTATGTTACGCCATATCCAAATCTTTTCTACAGCTCTAATTTGGCCCCTCCGCTGGCTCGACTCCGAGTGGACGTGAAACATTGGCGGTCCCTCCCGCTCTCACTGATTGGCCGGGCGGCGCTTTTCAAGATGTTGGCCCTTCCTCGCTTCTAATATATCCTTCAAAACGGCCCTTATAAAGTCCCAAAATCTCATTTCAAAAAGGTGGAAGGGGAGGTCCGTATGCCACTGTGGGACGGGAGGGCCCCAAGGGTGGCGCTAAAGAAACTGATGAAGAGTTGGTATGATGGAGGCATTGTGCTCCCTGACCTGCAACTCTACTTTTGGGCAACACAGCTAGTGACTGTCAATCGCTGGATATATTGCCCTCCGGAGGACCCTGCATATGCACTCGACCGCTACCAAACTGACCGGTCCGGATATTTGGGGGCCCAATATGTTAATGACTGGAAAAACATGGGGCGATTCTTAGGTCCTACACTACACACGTTGGAGATCTGGAAAGCAGTGAACTCCCGCCTGGGGTGGGCTGGCATTCTTCCTAAGGTGGCCCCATTCTGGTATACGCAGAAACTAGGCATGCTGTGTTATCAGCCTGGTTTCAACAAGTTGGACCTTATTGGTATCTCTGTAGTAAAAGATTTGGTCAAAAGGGGGGGATACTTTCATTTGAGGAACTCCAGAAACAATATCAACTAGCCCAAGGAGAAACGTATAGATACCTGCAAATTCACCATGCCCTTAAGGCAGCCTTCCCGTCTTTCACAGACGTACCAGACTCATCGCCGTTCGAGGACAGATTGGTGGATGGGCCACTAAACTCAAAAGCCATTTCCCTCACGTATAGGAAACTATGCAACAACCTTCCAGATGCTTTCCCGAGACTCAGGGAGAGGTGGCAGGATGATTTGGGAATGATTAGCGACGCGGAGTGGCAGGAGGCCCTGATGTCTCCTCGGGAGGCGGGCTTCAATCATGCAAAAATTTTGGTTTATCCAACTTCTGCACCCTTCGTATGTGAGGGGACAGACTCTGGTGAAAATAGGTTCTAGATCATATGACCTTTGTCTGAGGGGATGTGGCTAACAGGCGTAATTTTATCACAGGCTGTGGAGCTGCCCGGGGCTACGTGTCTTGTGGGAGGGGGCCTCAGAACACATGCATAAGGCCTTGCATAAGGAAATTATCCTGACGCCATGACTGGGTTTGTTGAATATATGGGAGGCAACTGAACGGACGGAATTGGAACAACAGTTTACTACGCTCTGCTATATGCTGGTTAAACAAGAAATAGTGAAAGGGTGGGGTGGAGCAGCTATTCCAAGTGTTCATATGTGGGCGAAAGAGTTTGACAGATGCATGCTGGCGGATACTGAGGTCTTTGTAGCGAGGGGGTTCCCCAAGAAATGGGACCGGAAATGGTCGAGCTGGAATAAATATTGGGGGGATATAATGGTGTCACCAACGGTGAAATCGGAAATACGTAGAAACACAGAAGGTGTGGATACTATGTAAAGTATAAATGCTGTTTGATATCTGTCCAGAGCTGACATTTTTATATGTTATAAAGTAATGTCCTCTCATGCACTTGGTTTGTTGTAACTAATAAACATAATTAAACAAAAAAACAATATAAAATATATAGAAAAGTATACACCAAATGATCAGATATTAAAAATATTGTATGTAATTCGCAACCAAATATAGAAAAAGTTTTCGAATTTTGAAAAAAAATCTGCTTCAAAACATGTGTTTGGTGTCAAACACCTTGGAATCATACCTTCACACCATTAACTGGTGTGGGAGGTATGATTTCTCCCTGTAGATCCACTACTGTGGGTCACCGGGCTATCCAATACTAGCTTTCTCGACCTGGGCTTCACAAAATGGATGCTGCCAGCCACAGACACGAGTCTGCCCTTCTGCTGCTGAGCTGAGCTCGAGCAGGGGAGGCTGGACAATAGGTTTCCTATCACAAGGAGGTGTGATCACTTCCCAGACAGGATTCAGTGTATTGATGCCAGGTGGGTACACTCTGAGAGTGCCTGACAGTCTGCACTGGGGGCACAGTTGGTGTCCCTGTGCAAAGTCCAGTTCAAACTGTTTGCAGGAGCTATTTGCTCCTGCTGTGGCACAAATCTGGACAAAGGACATGGGTGTAACCACCCCTCTGTCCTGACCCTACCATAGGTGGGTCCCCAGAGTTTGTCCAGCCCCTTCCTTGGGTATAAAATAGAAACCCTGACTACAGGACTTTAGATTTTACTTGGACTAAACTCTGTAAGCAGAAACCAAGTACTTCAATGATCTTAACTACGCTGGATGACTGAAGAATCTCTCTTGGAGTAAAGGCGTTACTCCCGTGCAAAGCAGGCACCTTTAAACGCATCTGACCGGCTTGCATCTCCCGAGCTCCTGAGGACTCTGAAGATTTGTGCAACACAGGAGGTGGTGTCCTGAGCATCCCCAAGGTTGTTCTCTCCTCTTAGCAATTTTGAGAGAAGTATCCTTCGTGGGGACCCTTGTGCACCATGTACTTTTGCAGCAGCATATGCTTCTTGGCAATCCATGAGGCTGTGCTTTGGGCTACATGTAGTCCTGATCTGGAGCAGTAATTGTACTGAAGATTTCTGGCCTACACTCCACGGGTGTTCCGTGGGCTGGTATTTTTTGATTCAGCTTGAGGTCCTTTTGCGATCCCTGGTCTGTTGGCCTGTGGGTGTCTGTGAAGGTAACTTTGAGTTCTCTTGGGCTTGCCTGGTTGCTCCACACATGCCCTGACTCCCCATAGCTTGAAGAGTCTCCTGGACCTTGCTGGTCCTCACGGTGACTGGTTTCCTCTGCCCATGTGGGCTGCATTTGCCAAAGCTTGTTGGTATTCAATCTGAACACTGACCCCTCAGCACTCAACATCCTTTGTGGGAAAGCTCACCTCCAGGTCATTGTCAACTTCTCCTGGTCCCCTTGGCTGCAGAGTCAAGCATCTTGTCATCCCACGTGAAGCACCCAATATCGGTAGACATTCATCTACCAAGCCCCTCGTCACCCTGAAATGACCCAGACTTTGTCCCCTCTACTTTCAGGTTCTTCTCACCTCGGATGCAGGCTTGGATTCCACCGGACACTTTTTATCTTCCCGGCAGCAGCACTTCTTTGAGTCAAGCCATTGAAAACGATGAAGGTTTCCAACATCACTTGACACCTATGTACCCGGCTCCCCTGGGATAGGTAACACAGGTACTTTGGTACTCACAAGGGTGCTGGCCTTAGAACCTTCTGCGTTCCAAAGGGTTTGCTTGAAGTCCTCTCCGAGTGTCCTTAAACTGTAATTTTCCAACCGCAACATTCCCATAGAGTTGTACGGAGCTTGAGTCTGTGTTCTCACACTGCACCCCTCCTCCGTGGATCCCCTGTGTCACTACTTTGGGTGGTTCCTTGGGGTCCCAGCAATTCTACGTGCTGTAGGTACTGTGTCTAGTCAAGTCGAGGTTTTTATACCAATTTCTAAGTATAAGGTTGGGCCTCCCACTGGAGCCTGCTGTGTATTGTGCTATTTACTGTTGCTCTATTGATTAATAATTGTCTGCCTTGTGCTCTAATCTCGTATAGAGGTTAGTAGAGAGTGTTTAGTAACAAATACATATATTTTATATATCTCTTGTGTGGCTCTCCTTTCATTTGGTTATTCAGGAGGTTCTAATCTGGTAAAACAAGCTGTTTCACATTCCTTCCAGACTTAGCCTGAAGGCTGCTCTCCACAGCTACCACTAGGATAGCTTTCTTTAAAGGTTGTCTTTGACCTAATCATCAATAAGGGTCATTTGGACCGGTGCAAGGTGCCCACTTTAATTAGTGGACAGCATATACAAGGCTGACTTCTCACATTGGTGGCAGCGGCGGGATCCAAGCTTGCTATTGTTTTACCAGATAATCTCAATAAATAATTAACTGAAAACCACTAACGGTATTTAGGTACATATAATCAAGACTACAATAAGTAAGTTCTACTGAACTTAGAGTTTGGTAGTCAATGGTCTAGCACACCCTTTCTCCAACTCAAGAAAGTTTAGTTCACACTTGGTTAGGTAGGTGCCTACACTGCATAATACTAGGATGTCTTCTAAAGGAGAAGCCAGTGGCTCTCTGCCAACTAGGTATTACCTAATCTCATTTCAAGAATTGGGAAACATGTGTGCACCCAAGAAGCTGAGGACGGGGAGAGGATCCAGCACTCAACGCTTAATAGAAATCTTACTGCTAGATGACCTCAGAAAGACTCCAGGGTCTGATGAGGTAGGTAGAGGAGATGCGGCAGTGGACAGATCAGGAAGTGAACACTTCTTTGATCTGGACTCACCCACTGGCTAGGATGATCAAGATGATTCTAACCTGGACAATCGAACTTTGCCTTTAGGTGGAGAAGGCCCCAGTGGCCCTCTCTTTACTCCCCCAGGAAGGGTACAAAGTTTACCTAGAAGGTCTAGATCTCCCTCCAGGGAATCTACTCATTCAGATACTTATGTAGGGACCACTGCTTCTCATAAACAAATCCTCTCATGATAAGAAGTGCCATTTACTTGACTATGAAAGAGCTAAGCTCAGGATCAAGAGAGAACAACTGACAGGGAATCCCTAGAGCTCCAGAGAGCTTCCAGAAGGATGGGGCTAGACCCCCATGGTGGAAGCAACAGTGTCCCTAGACCTAGAGAGTATACCCATGATTATAGGAACATAAACAAGAGTGTCCTTCCCTATCAGAGTGGGGATGGCATACACAAAGGGATAACTGCAACAGAGAGAGCCTGTAAAATACAGAGGGTCCCTCAAGAGCAGTGGGCAGCTATCTTTTGGCTCTCCTTTGCAGACAAAGGTAACAACAAGCTCCTAACTGTAAGAGAAGAGGATGCAGACATTTACTCAGCCTTGAAAAGTGCTCTCTTAGATGGGTTTGGATTAACCACTGAATAGTACATGATTAAGTTCAGAGACACCCCGAAGGCACAGACCCAGGACTGGCTTGACTTCATAGATTGTGCTACTAAGGCTATGGAAGGCTGGTTACTGAGCAGTAAAGTCTGTTATTTTGAAGGATTGTACAATTTAATTATGAGAGTGCAGATCCTTAATAATTGTCAAAACAAGTTGTTGCGTCAGTACCTGGTGGACTCTGATCTGACCCCTCCCCAAGAATTGGGAAAGAAGGCAGACAAATGGGTCAGAACCAGGGTGATGCAGAAAGCTCAGAACCAAGGTGGTGACTCTAAGAAGCAGGATTCTGAAAACCACAGATAAGGGAGGAGAGAAAGGTAAATACCAGAAGTCTTCAAAAGGTCCACAAAAGTCTTCATCTGGTGGGGAGTCACAATCAAACAAAGGTAAAGGCAAGAAGAAACCTTGGTGTCAAATCTGTAAACAGAAGAAACATTGGATAAATGATTGTATTAAGTCCAAGGAATCTACTCCAGCCACCACTGCCCCTAAGGTAACTGTTCCCCCTAGTTCAGTCCAAAGTGGTGGTACACAGAATAAGGGTGTGGTAGTGTTAACCCTGGGATCTGAGATGGATTCTAGCCTAATCAGAATTCCAACTCAGGCTGTATTAGTCTGTGATGGGGGTATGGATATTGCCTCATTATTTGTCAGTCCCAGTAATATGGGCAAATACAGACAGCAGCCTTTGATTATTGGCAAGCAGGCCAAGGCATTCAGGGGCACAGGTGCAAGTGTCACAATGATGACAAAAGATCGTGTGGCCGCTGAACAAATCATACTTGGTGAGATTTACCAAGTGACCAATGCAAGCAATGTCAGGACAGACCATTCCATGGCAGTTGTGAATTTTACCTGGGGAAGGGTAACTGGCCTTAAGAAGGTTGTGGTAAGTGAAGACCTCCCTGTTGAATGCTCATTGGGAAATGATTTGGAAACTTCAGCCTGGCCTGAAGTGGAACTCAGGCCACATGCAGAAATGCTGGGCATCCCTGCAGAAGTGTTTGCTATGAAGAGGTCACAGGCAAAAAATGTCTTTCACTGAACAAGGCCTGGATCCTGGAATAAACCCCTCAGACAGCAAGCTGCTGCTGAGGTTGCTGGGAGTGCCAGTGGGCCCCATAGCATCTACTGGAATGATGGACTCTTATACTTAAAGAGTAGAAACCCCAAGCCTGGTGCTGCCAGGAGGTTGGGTATACCCCTGAAGTTTAGGGGCGTAGTATTGAGACTGGCACATGATATCCCATTAGCAGGTCACTTAGGCCAAAACAAGACTTGGGACAGACTTGTTCTTTAAGTTCATTGGCCACATATGTCAGAGGACACAAATGAGTTTTGTCGCTCCTGTATCACTTGCCAAGCCAGTGGTAAGGCAGGTAGCACTACAAAGGCCCCCCTGATACCACTACCGATGGTGGGGGTTCCCTTTGAGAGGGGTGGGATTGACATTGTTTGTCCCATGGATCTCCAGACTGCATCTGGGCACAGATTTATACTAGTGGTGGTGGACCATGGCACTAGACAATCCCTTTTAGGACAACCACAGCTTCTGTTGTGGCTAGAGCCCTTCTGGGAATATTTCTCAGAGTGGGTTTTCCTAAAGAGGCGGTATCAGACAGAGATACAAACTTTATGTCTGGTTACTTGACTGCTATGTGGAAAGAGTGTGGAGTAAATTACTACAAAGTTACCACCCTTTCTCACCCACAATTCAATGGGTTAGTTGAGAGATTCAACAAAACACTAAAGGGCATGATTAAAGGTCTCCCTGAATAGTTCAGGCGTAGATGGGACATACTTTTGCCCTGCCTTTTCCTTGCCTACAGAGAGGTTCCTCAGAAGGGGCTTGGTTATAGCCCTTTTTAACTTCTGTTTAGGCATCCAGTTAGGGATCCTTTATGTCTAGGTAACAAGGGATTGGAGTTACCTATCAAACCCCCTAAACATGATTTTGTCGACTATGTTCTGTGGTCTCCGCTCCAGTATGGCTGAGTACATGAAGAAGGCATCCAAAAACCTTGAGGCTAGCCAGGAACTGTAAAAGGCCTGACATGACCAAAAGGTTGTGCTGACTGTTTATCAGCCAGGACAGAAAGTATGGGTGTTAGAGCCTGTGGCCCCAGCAGCCCTCCAAGACAAGTGAAGTGGCCCTCATACAGTCATTGAGCAACAGGGAGGGGTAACCTACACCTGGTGGACCTTGGATCTCCCAGGAGCCCCCATAGGGTGCTCCATGTGAACAAGCTCAAACCATATGTTGGAAGTACAGACATGGGCTTGCTCGTGGCTACTGATGAGGGACAGGAGGAAGAGAGGGATCCACTGCCTGGCCTGCTCTTACAGAACCCTGATGATAGCTCAATTGCTGGTGTAACATTGGCAGGCAGCCTCACTGGCCAGCAACAAACTGATTGTAGGGAAGTCCTGAATCAGTTCAGACATATGTTCTAACTGACTCCAAGTCAGACTACCTGGTGTACTCATGAAGTAGACACCGGTGACAGTCTGCCTGTTAAAAATAGGATTTAAAGGCAACCTGCCAATGTAAGGGACCGAATCAGGACTAAAGTCCAAAAGATGTTGGATTTGGGAGTAATTGAGCCCTCAGATAGCCCTTGGCTATTCCAGAAGTCTTGGTACCAAAACCTCACAACCAGAATGGCAAGAGAGAGATGAGGTTCTCTGTTGACTACTGGGGTCTTAATGCAGTCACTAGGACTGATGCCCATTCAATACCCAGGGCAGAAGAGCATATTGAAACTTTGGCCTCAGTCACGTTTCTGAGCACAATTGACCTGACAGCTGGCTACCGGCAAGTCAAATTAGCCAACGCTGCAAAGCCATAGACAGCATTCTCAACCCCTAGTGGGCACTACCAATTTGTGTTGATGCCCTTTGGCTTGAATAATGCACCTGCTACCTTTCAAAGGTTGGTGAACAAAGTCCTTACAGGTCTGGAAGCCTATGGTGCAGCTTATCTAGATGATATTGCTGTCTTTAGCTCCACCTGGGAGGATCACCTGGTCCACCTGAGAAATATTTTTGAGGCCCTGCAGAAAGCAGCCTCACTATCAAGGCCACCAAGTGCCAGATAGGGCAGAGTCAGGTTGTATACCTCAGCCACCTTGTGGGTGGAGGTAAGGTTCAACCATTGCAGAGCAAAATCCAGACAATCATGGACTGGGTTGCTCCAACCACCCAGACTCAGGTAAGAGCTTTCTTGGGCCTGACTGGGTACTATAGGAGGTTTGTCAAAGGATGTGGATCCATAGTGACCAGTTTAAATGATCTAACCTCCAAAAGAATGGCTAAGAAAGGTCAGTGGACAGTTTGCTGTCAAAAGGCATTTGATGACCTGAAGCAGGCAATGTGCACTGCTCCCATTCTGCAAAGCCCTGACTATTCTAAACAATTCATTGTTCACACTGATGCATCTGAGTTGGGGGTAGGGTCTGTGCTATCACAACTGAATGGACAGGGTCAGGATCAGCCAGTAGCTTTTATTAGCAGAAGGTTGAACCCTGGGGAGAAACGTTGGCCAGCTATTGAGAGGGAAGCCTTTGCTGTGGTTTGGGCTCTGAAGAAGCTGAGGTCATACTTATTTGGCACTCACTTCATTGTGCAGACATACCATAAGCCCCTCTTATGGCTAAAATAAATGAAGGGTGAAAACCCCAAACGTTTGATGTGGTCCATTTTCCAACAGGAGATGGATTGTACAGTGGAACATAGACCTGGCAGTAACCATGCCAATGCGAGGGACTCTCAAGATATTTCCACTTAAACCATAAAGACTCAACTGGTCAAGGTTAGTTTAATGTCCCTTCATTTGGGGGGTTATGTAGGAGAGTAGGATCTGTTTCTTATAGTTACCCCCACTTTTTGCTGATGTATCACTGTTTTCGACTTAGACTGACTGGGATCCTGCTATCCAGGATCCCCAGTCAAGCTGCTTTCTCCTCTAAATTGATTGCATGTACTTTAGGTACACTCCAGATTGGATATGGGGGTACCCTTATCAATCCCTAGTGTATGGTACACCATGTAACCCAGGACATAGGTACCCCAGAGGCCTCCAAGGTGCTGCAGCATGTATTATGATTCAGAAAAGGGGGTGGTGATGGACAGAGTATGTGAATTAAGCAGACCACTCCTACCCAGTCCAAAAATGAGGGCTGGATCCATCACCGTTTTTTAGCTCACTGCACCATCCCAGCTCCGAACCTGGCTACATGTAAATTAGTCTGTCCATGGCCCAGTGCATCATGGGAATAGGGCAGACCAAACTACCAAGCCAATTCTTTTAATGGAAAGGAAACAAGCTTCTGGGGACCGGTTTCTGGCATTACAGCCGTCTTCGGCCCGGCTTGCTTGAATCCTGATGGTGCAGTGAGCAAGGGACTCACATCTGAACATACCCTTCCACGCTTATGGTGGACAAAACGATTCAGAAAAGTGGGTGGTGATGGACAGAGTATCTGAATTAAGCAGACCACTCCTACCCAGTCCAAAGATCAGGGCTTGATCCATCACCGTTTTTTAGCTCACTGCACCATCCCAGCTCAGAACCTGGCTACATGCAAATTAGTCTGTCCCTGGCCCAGTGCATCATGGAAACAGGCCAGACCAAACTACCAAGCCAATTCTTTTACTGGAAAGGAAACAAGCTTCCGGGGACCGGTTTCTGGCATTACTGCCGTCTTCGGCCCGGCTTGCTTGAATCCTGATGGTGCAGTGAGAGAGGGACTCACATCTGAGCATACCCTTCCATGCTTATGGTGGACAAAACGATTCAGAAAAGGGGGTGGTGATGGACAGAGTATCTGAATTAAGCAGACCACTCCTACCCAGTCCAAAGATCAGGGCTTGATCCATCACCGTTTTAGCTCACTGCACCATCCCAGCTCAGAACCTGGCTACATGCAAATTAGTCTGTCCCTGGCCCAGTGCATCATGGGAACAGGGCAGACCAAACTACCAAGCCAATTATTTTACTGGAAAAGAAACAAGCTTCCGGGGACTGCTTTCTGGCATTACAGCCGTCTTCGGCCCGGCTTGCTTGAATCCTGATGGTGCAGTGAGCAAGGGACTCACATCTGAGCATACCCTTCCACTCTTATGGTGGACAAAACGATTCAGAAAAGGGGGTGGTGATGGACAGAGTATCTGAATTAAGCAGACCACTCCTACCCAGTCCAAAGATCAGGGCTTGATCCATCACCGTTTTTCAGATCACTGCACCATCCCAGCTCATAACCTGGCTACATGCAAATTAGTCTGTCCCTGGCCCAGTGCATCATGGGAACAGGGCAGACCAAACTACCAAGCCAATTCTTTTAATGGAAAGGAAACAAGCTTTTGGGGACCGGTTTCTGGCAGTAAAAGAATTGGCTTGGTAGTTTGGTCTGCCCTGTTCCCATGATGCACTGGGCCAGGGACAGACTAATTTGCATGTAGCCAGGTTCTGAGCTGGGATGGTGCAGTGAGCTAAAAAACGGTGATGGATCAAGCCCTGATCTGTTGACTGGGTACGAGTATTCTGCTTAATTCAGATGCTCTGTCCATCACCACCCCCTTTTTCTGAATAGCAGCATGTATTATGCCACCCGAGAGACCATTCAAACTGATACTACAGGTCTACTACTGCAGCCTCTGTAAGGTGGGCATTCACCCCTTATTTAGATATAGGTTCACTATATCTATTCGAAATAACTGCACATATAATTCTATCAGTCACCCCTATGGCATGCCTTATCAATCCTGAAGGCAGGGTGCTGGTTTTTTTGTGAGAGGGGGCTCATGCATGAGCAGAGCCCCTCAGCAGCCTTTGGAACCTATTTTCCAGGGTTGTTTGTGATGCAGCCAACCATATATGTGCATTAAGTGCATTATAACCTTCCTGTAAATGCTAACTTTAAAGCGGCTGCTTAGAAACATGTTGTGTCTGTTGTCAAACACCTTGGAGTCATACCTCCACACCACTAACTGGTGTAGGAGGTATAATTCCTCCCTTGTAGATCCATTACTATGGGCCACCGGGCTATCCAGTACCAGCTTTCTCGACCTGGGCATCAAAAAATGGATACTCCCAGCCACAGTCACGCATCTGCCCTCCTGCTGTCGAGCAGAGCTTGTGGAGGGGAGGCTGGGCAATAGGTATCCACTCCCAGACAGGATTTAGTGTATTGGGGCTGGGTGGGTGCACTCTGAGAGTGCCTGACCGTCTGCACTGGGGGCACAGTTGGTGCCTCTGTGCGCAGTCCAGTTCAAACTGGTTGCAGGAGCCTTTTGCTCCTGCTCTGGCACAAAACTGGACAAAAGACATGGGCGTAATCACCCCTCTGTCCCGACCCTCCCATAGGTGGGTTCCCAGAGTTTATCCAACCCCTTCTCTGAGTATAAAGTAGAAAGCTCACTACAGGACTTTAGATTTTACCTCGACTAAACTCTGTAAGCAGAAACCAAGTACTTCGATGATCTACACTACGCTGGATGACTGAAGAATCTCCCTTGGAGTAAAGGAATTACTCCCTTGCCAGACAGGCACCTTTAATGCATCTAACCGGTGTGCATCTCCCAAGCTCCTGAGGACTCTGAAGATTTCTGCAACACAGAAGGTAGGTTCCTGAGCATCCCTGAGGTTGATCTGCCTCTCAGCAATTCTGAGACCAGTAGTCCTCGTGGGGACCATGCAACCAGAACAGCTGTGCCCTGTGAACTTTTGCAGCAGCATATGCTTCTTGGCGATCCCTAAGGCTGTGCTTTGGGCTACGTGTAGATCTGACCCTTAGAAGTAATTGCACTGAAGATTTCCGGCCTACACTTCACGAGTGTTCTGTGGGCTGGTATTTTGGGATTCAGCTTGATGTCCCTTTGCAAACCCTGGTCCGTTGGCCTGTGGGTCCCTGTGAAGGTAACTTTGATTTCTCTTGGGCTTCCCTGGTTGCTCCAGATGTGCCCTGACTCCCCATAGAGTCTCCTGGAACTTGCTGGTTCTCACTGTGACTGGTTTCCTCTGCCCTTGTGGGTTGCATTTGCCAAGGCTTGTTGGTGTTCAATCCAGACACTGACCCATCAGCACTCAACATCTTCTGTCCCATCACCGTCTCCTGCTCCCCGTGGCTGCAGAGTCAACCATCCCGTGATCTCACCTGAAGCACTCGACATTGGTGGGCATTCGTCTACCGAGCCCCTGGTCACCCTGAAGTGTCCCCTCTGCTTTCAGGGTCTTCTCACTTCAGATCCAGGCTTCAATTCCACCGGACACTTTTCTTCTTCCCAGCAGCAGCACTTGTTTGAGTCACGCCATTGAAAATGACAAAGCTTTCCGACATCACTTGACACCTATCCACCCGGCTTCCCTGGGATAGGTAACACAGGTACTTCGGTACTGACAATGTTGCAAAGGGTTTGCTTCAAGTCCTTTCTGAAGTGTCCTTAAACTGTAATTTTCCAACCGCAACTTTCCCATGGAGTTCTTTGGAACTCGCGTCTGTATTCTCACACTGCACCTGTCCTGCCTAGGTTCCCTTTGTCACTACTTTGGGTGGTTCCTCAGGGTCCCAGCGTTCCTGCGTGCTCTAGGCACTGTGTCTAGTCAAGTTGTGGTTCTTACACCGCTTTCTTAGTATATGAATCGGTCTCCCCGTGGAGCCCGCGGTGGATTGTGCTAATTACTGTTGTTCTATAGATTTATAATTGTGTGCCTTGTGCTCTAATCTCGCATAGAGGTTAGTAGAGAGTGTTTAGTAATAAATACCTATATATATATTTTTTTTTATAAATGTTTTTACTGGCATTTCATTAAAAGAACAGTGGTAATCATTGTCACAGCAATGTGATCGAACTTCCAACAGAATCACTGCATTACAACACTTCTAGTCCAACATTTCATACGCAAGTAAAGTTCAGTAAGGCATGTATCACTACAATCAAGGCACATTACATTTGTTCATCATGTTCATTGAGGTATCCAACCTAAAAGTTCCAATAGTTCCTGGGTTTCGAATGCAGAGGCAATTCTTCTTCATATGTTAGCAAGGTGTCTTTGCAATACACCATGTCCTGAATCCATAGTTTCACTGTAGGAGTCTGTTTACTCCCCCACCCAATCGAAATCCTGCGCTTCGCTATTAACAACGCTACTGCACAAAACTTGTGTTTCAAAGCACAAATTCCCGGCAGCAATCCCAATAAACATGTACGTATTGTGCAATCAATGGGGGTACCTACCATGTCTCCCAAAATTTGTGTCACCTTCGCCCAAAATTCAGCCACCCTCGGACAGTACCAGGCGAGGTGGATAAAATCTGCTCCCTCTACCCACACCTTTGGCACCTGGAATCCGGACGAAGCACGAATCTATGCAATCTAGCCGGCGTGTGATAAGTTTGGTGTAAATATTTGATGTGTATTAGCCGCAGATTGCCATTAGGGGTCAATAACCCCGTTATGGTACCAGTGGCAGTCCAGTCATCCTCCGTTAGCGGGACTTCCAGACATGTATTCCATTTCTGTATTGCTTTATCCGTTGTTGCCCCTATTTCAGTCTGTAATTCTCTATAAAGCCTGGAGACTAGAGGCCTTATTTATGAAGGACTTGCGCCGCAGGTGCGTCACTTTTTCCCATGTTAAAAGTGACGCACCGGCGGCGCAAGTCCTTCATAAATAAGGCCCTAGGTGTTTGGGTGCCGTGGATGTAAGGAGTAGCTGTAAAGTCAGAAGCGCAGGCAGCTCGGCTGGGTACATCGGGTATAAAGCCTTAACCGCTTTCTGCAATCTAAAATACGTAAATTTAAAAAGCGGTGTTTGGTTCTGAACTTAATCAAAATCCTCTAGTGCCTTGAAAACCCCTTCTTTATATAAATCACCCAGTGTGTCTCTACCCACCCGCTGTAATAGGTCCATCCCTACCTTCTCCTGTGTGACTAAAATGTCCGGGTGGAAGTGAAGTGGTAACACCTGGGAGTAGAGTGGTAATTTAGCAGCCTTTTGACCTATCCGCAGCCATGCCGCATTCGTTGCCCTCTTGTGAGTTATAATGGCGTCTAATGGAATTGTAAATGTAAATGTAAATGTAAATGTAGGTATTAATTGGCCATGTATCTCCTTCTTCTAGTGCCACATGCGCAAGACACAGGATTGTGTGGTACCGGTAATGCGCAAATTGGGCCTGAGGACACAAGTAGTATAGATAAAGGTCCGGGACCTTGAACCTTCCTCGCACCGCTTTGCCTGCCCATATCAATTTCAACATCAGGGTATTTAATCTGCGGAACACTGCTGCTGGTGGTGTAATGGGGATGTTATTGAATAGATACAATAATGTTGGTAGTACCACCATCTTCACTATAGCTAGTCTGTCGGCAAGGGACAGCGGGAGCTGAATCCACCGGTCTATCCTGTCCTCCAGGGTCAACACCACTTTGCCGTAGTTGGTGCGAATGACCACTTCCGGGTCTCTATGGAACCAGATTCCTAAATAGCTTTCAGGGTCTGTTTGCCAAGCTAGCAGGAAGTCAGTGGAGAAGTGATGCATGCTGTCAGTTAAGGGTATTATTATTGATATAGCCCAGTTAATTGTGAGCCCCGAATGCATTCCAAATTTGACATATTCCCTCAGTAGTGGATTCAGGTTGGTTTCTGGGTCTAACACATATACTGCCAGATTCATGAAGTGAAATTGCGCCCGCAATCACTGCGAAAATGCAATTGCGGGCGCAATTTAGGTAATCGGCATTCAACATCAAAATAGCGAATTCGCTAACACATAATAGCGAATTCGCAATAAAAATCGCAGAATCCCGGTAGGCGAGCATTAGCGAATCGGAAAATGCGACAAACCACGGATTCTGCTAAATAAATTGCGAATTCGCTATATAATCGCAATCGGCATTCATAAAAAATCGCTAATAGTGAAAAACCCAAAAATCGCTGTTTGCGCCGCGCAAATTAAGGACAACTCAAAGCAGGTGGTAACCATAAAAGCCATGAAAAAATTACATTCGAAAAACCGTTGGCCAATCAGCAACAGGTTCAGGCCTGACCAATTACACATAAGGACTTTCAGCCGCAGCATTTGGAGTTCCACAATGCCAGGAATGTACATGGTGGTGAGGCGTCGAAGGCTACAGCGAGCAGCACAGAGGAGACGCAGGATCCAGGACAGGATTTTCCTCCAGCGGGTCACCTTGCTGGGCCAAACCAGAGAGCAGATATATGCAAAATATAGGCTGAATGGGGAAATGATAATGCAGCTAATACAGGACCTTGACCCCCTGATGCAGCACCCAACAAGCCGTACCAATGCGGTGCCTACACATGTGCAGGTATTGTGTAGCCTGCACCTCCTGGCCTCCGGGAGTTTCCAGGGGATAGTAGCGGCTGCTAGGGGGATATCCCAGCCCACCATGTCACGCTGCCTCCACACTTTCGTTGCCGCCATGCTCACCCAGCTACACCGTCACATCATATTTCCCACGAGCCAGCAGGAATTGGACTTGACCAAGCTACAATTCTACAATGTAGACCATTTTCCCCATGTACTTGGATACATAGACTGTACCCACGTTGCCAGCTGCCCACCAGCTGCCAGAGAGTATATGTTCCGCAATAGAAAGTCTTACCACTCCCTGAACATACAGATGGTCTGAAATGCTAAGTCAAACTTCACTGACATTGTGGCCCAGTACCCAGGGAGTACCCATGACTCCTTCATATTCCGGCACAGCGGCCTCCACTCACAACTGGTCAGGGGAGAGTTTGGGGAAGGACACCTACTTGGTAAGTGCACTTTGTCGACAATGTCACATTGCTATGAAGTAACTGCGCAGCACAGCCAATCAACATCTGCTCCTCTCATTCAGGTGACAGTGGCTACGCCCTCCGTGAATACCTCCTGACCCCTTACCTCAACCCTGCCACACCCCAGCAATGGCGTTACAATGCTGCACACATACGGACAAGGAATTGCATAAAAAGGACATTTGGCCTGCTCAAGAGCGGGTTCCGCATACTGCACAAGACAGGTGGGGCCATGTATTACAGTCCAGCAGTGTGCTGCCGCATTGTGGCTGTCTGCGCAATACTACATAACATGGCAACCAAGCGCCGGATACCTGTCGACATCTCTGGCAGTGAATCTGAAGGGGACGACCGGCCACCTCCACATGTACGTCATGCCCGCGGACAAGATCCTGCGGAAGGACACAGGCGCCGCAACCACATCACTACAAACTGTTTCTAGTGCACACATACCACTATCACAACACTGCACCCATGCATGACGAATGAAATAATGACATGAGTGTGTATGAAGTTTGACCTTTCTTCTTTAATGTTACATCACAATAAATAGGCCTTCAAGTATCAAATTGTCTGATGGGGAGTGTATTGCTCCATACCCCCCCATGCTGGGGTAGGGGGTTTGCAGGGGTCGACTGCATGGCCTCCCTTATAGTTTTACAGTCCTCAGCGATGTTGACGACGAGACGCCCCAAGTCGTCTCTCCGCATCCTGAGGGACGGTGTTGGCCCTACTTCCTGATGTTGGCCTGCTGCTGCGGCGAGGTGCAGGCAACGGTGGTAAGGAGGCACTGCTGTTGGTCAACGCAGCCTCACTTGCGTCATCACCTCCCTCTGCTTCTTCCTGGCCAGTGGCCTGTCTGCCAAGCACAGCTGCAGTGAGTAGGTCGAGTGACCTGGCCACATCCTGGCAACACTGCACCATTTGGGCCTGCATAGCAAGTGACCATCGTGCCAGCTGAGATGTGGCGTGGCCAACAACATGATTAGACCTAGTGTAGGCCGATAGGCGGGCCAGTAGTTGGCGGTGGCGTCGACGGGTCATGTCCTGCTGGGATACAAGCAGCTGGCTGTTCTGTCTCACAGCTGCTGTCATCTGGGCAATATGTTGTCCGTTTGCCTGCATCTGTGCAAGCATTGCTGCCATGTGGCGTGCCTGCATGCGATGCACTGCCAGCATGCGGCGTTCAATGACCAGGCCTGGGTCGGGTGTTTCTAGTGCCCTGCCGGTGCCTGCTGGGCCCTGGCGCTGCTGGCGCCTCAGTGCGCTGGTCTGTGACCTGCCACCAGGTGTGTGCCTCGTCTGCCTCCGAGGCGCTGGTGGTGGAGCCTGTACCACTGCTGTGGCGGCACGGGGTGGTGGTTGTGTTGGTGGTGGTGGCTGCACTGCAGTGGCTGCATGGGTGGCCCTGTCGGCACGGGGTGTTGGTGCTGTAGGTGGTGCTGGCTGCACTGCAGTGGCTGCAGGGGTGGCCCTGTCGGCACGGGGTGTTGGTGCTGTGGGTGGTGCTGGCTGCACTGCTGGTTGCTGTGATGTGCCAGGTTGTTGGGAGGACTGTCCCTCACCCTCAGTGTCCTCCTGGCTCTCAGTGATGTGTAGCGCATCGCTGTCCATGCTGGCTTGATCACCTGCACCTGTAATGTGAAAGGGTGCATGATTAAGGTGATGTGTCTTGCGCAGGAAATGTTGACACTTGCACGCAGCCTTGCTTTCCCTGACTGGGTTTTGGTTAGACTTAGCAATGAGTGCTCTGGCACTGTTGGGCTGACTGCGGGCTCATGATTACACTACAAGTACCACAATGCAATTGGGCTTTTTTGGTGAGCTTGGTCTGCATATTTGGGGATGTCATGTTGCTAGTTCAGGACGTAAGGGCATTGTCAGGGGGCTGGGTCGCAGTCGCATTGCACTTACCTTGACTTTGTTGTTGGCTTGGTCGAGAGGAGTCCAGCTGAAGGACCCCCACGCAGGCTGCTGGCGCTATGGTCTCCTCGATCAGGTTCTCCAATGGGGTGTTAGGTGTGGCTAATGCTTCCCCTCCACCGGTGCCCAGTTGGTCCCCAAGCCTCACAGCAATCCGCTCCTTGGAACGTCCTCTCAGGTCGTACCAGCGCTTTTTGATGTCGTCAATGGAGCGCTGGGTGACACCGACAGAATTGACCTGGGCGCGGATGCGCTGCCAGATCCTGCGCTTCTCGGGCTCTGGCACCCTCCGAGAGTCTTTCCCAAACAGCTTGCCATAGTCCTTGCACACCCCCTCAATTACATGCTCCAATTCAGCTTCAGAAAATTTCATTTTCCTCTTCCTCTCCTGCCCACTGCTCCCTGCTGCATCCTGGGACATCTTTCTAAACTTTCCTTCAGGCTGGGGTGCTGCAGGGTCTTGCTTTTGGAGCTCCTCACTTTCCTGCTGCCACTCCCTGGCTCTGTATTCTGTTTGTGGGTGTGGTGAGCCTACTTCCTGGTCGTGATATCATCAGTGGGCTCGAAATGCGACTTCCCGTTTTTGCGATCTCGCAGTTAGCGAGATCGCAAATTGCGATATCGCAATTTCGGCATGGGAAAATGCCGAAACTGCGATTATTTAGCGATTGCGGCTAGATCGCAATCGCCAATTGCGATCGATTGAGAATCGCTATTTTTCCTCGCATTTTATCATGAACGCCATTTTGCGACTCTCAAATAGCGATTCGCTATTTTTCGCTATTTGCTAATCGCAAAATGGTAGCTTCATGAATCTGGCTGATAGCACCATATGATCAGCATACAATGATATGTGGAGAGGGCGCTTAAGGGATCGTTACTCTGAGTAGTGGTGTCCCTGTCGAATTCTGCAGGCTAGAGGCTCCAGAGCAAGGGCAAAAAGCAACGGGGATAACGGGCACCCCTGCCTGGTGCCACGCGCTATGGATATGGCTTCCGAGATGTAATTATTAACCCTTATGCGAGCTGTGGGAGCCGTATATAGCAACTTCATCCATTGTAGGAACATTGGCGGAAACCCCATTCTACTTAGT
The DNA here is from genome assembly GCF_964263255.1 of Lissotriton vulgaris. NCBI lineage: Eukaryota > Metazoa > Chordata > Amphibia > Caudata > Salamandridae > Lissotriton > Lissotriton vulgaris. The sequence goes on from NW_028253369.1 coordinate 120,709, forward strand.
TTAGTATGCAGGTAGGTCCAATCTATGGTGTCAAAAGCTTTAGCCACATCTAGTATTATTGCCGCAGCTTTGGTCTGAGGTGATAGATAATGTGCTATAGCAAACAGGGTTCTGGTTTTGTGCGAGGTAGAACGCGTGGGTATGAAACCAGCCTGGTCAGGGAGGACCAGCATGGTCATCAGATGTTTGAGTCTGTTAGCCAATAGTTTAGATTGGATTTTGGTATCGACGTTCATTAATGACAGTGGCCTATATGATTCACAGTTTTCTGGATCCTTGTCCGGCTTCAGGAGCGCCAGGATCATCGCTTCTCGCAGCGTTTGAGGTAATATCCTTTTCTCATGTGCATCTCCAAGCATGGATACTATGTGGGGGGCTAACAGGTCTACAAAAGCCTTATAGAATTCCCCAGTGATGCCATCCGGCCCAGGGGCCTTATTGTTAGGGAGTGTCTTTATAATCTCAGTGACTTCCTCAACTGTGATAGGCGAGGACAGATATTTTCTCCGCAGCAGCAGGTGGAGGTGATGGTCACAGGCAGCAGTCGGTGGTCATCGTAGAAAGTATGCTTTTGCACATCACACATATATAGGGCCCTGTGGCCATGTCAGTGGCATACGGCGCCAGCCATTGGCCCCCTGCACTACCGCCGTGCCCTGGCGGCCCTGGCACGGCGGACATGGGCTGGGCCTGGCACGGCGGTAGTGCAGGGGGCCTGAAGCGGCGGTAGTTGGCATGGCCGGAACGGCGGTCATGGGCTGGGCCTGGCACGGCGGTAGTGCAGGGGGCCTGAAGCGGCGGTAGTTGGCATGGCCGGAACGGCGGTCATGGGCTTGGCCTGGCACGGCGGTAGTGGAGGGGGCCTGAAATGGCGGTAGTTGGCATGGCCGGCACAGCGGTCATGGGCAGGGCTGGGCCGGCGGGTGTAGGCTGGCTGATGCAATGTCACTGTAAGGGGGGTCATGAACTGCCATGTGCATGGACATCAGATTATGGATGTTTTGGCCTCCACCTCCCCCGCCGAATACGTGCCCCGCCATGGTGGCGCCACTGTTACAACTTTGTTGCAAATGATGCATCCGTCCCGGTGTCTAGCACGTGCACTTGCCGGTGTGTGAGCGTGACGGTCTGTGCACGTGCAGCCAATGGGAGGTGTGGACATGGGCCACGGTTGGCCAATTGCAAGTACCGTATGCTGTTCACCGCAACACCAGGGCCAATCATTGGCCCAATTCCAAACACGCTCTCACGGCGGACCAATGGCTGGCGCCGTACGCCACTGACATGGCCACAGGGCCCTATATATGTGTGATGTGCAAAAGCATACTTTCTACGATGACCACCGACTGCTGCCTGTGACCATCACCTCCACCTGCTGCTGCGGAGCTGACCACCGACTGCTGTCTGTGACCATCACCTCCACCTGCTGCTGCAGAGCTGACCACCGACTGCTGCCTGTGACCATCACCTCCACCTGCTGCTGCGGAGCTGACCACCGACTGCCGCTCTAGTGCCATACTCCGTGACCTTGCCATGTCGGGAGTCAAAGAGGTCCGGTCTCGTCCCTTCACCGCCGCGGAGCTGGATGTCCTTGTGGACGATGTGCTACGCAACTACGGACGCCTGTACGGCGCACCCGGACAGGCGGTAAGTGCTGTGGGGGATGAGTTGTAGTGCATGAGGTGTCATATGGCACCTGGGCTCTGGAAACTTGGCGGTGTGATGTGTGAACAACTAAAGAATCGATATGTGCATGGCTGCTGAGAGTAATGTGTTGCTCCTATCTGTGTGACTGGCCAACTGTCCCCTGACTTCCACCCTTTTGTCTCCCATCATGGTAGGTGAAGCTGCACCTTCGCAAGGACGTGTGGAGGAGCATTGCACGTGAAGTACGAGCAGCGGGGGTGTCCAATAGACGACATACACACTGCCACAAACGCTGGGACGACATTTCCAGACTGAGCAAGAATGTAGCGGAAGTGACACTAGGGATGATTCCAAGGACGGCACGTCTGGCCCGACGCTCAATGACCCCTCTCATGCACCGTATCATAGCTGTGACGCATCCTGACCTGTCCGAGCGGTTGCGTGTGGATGAACAGCAACGTGGCGGTAAGCATACTATCAGTGTATGTTGCTTGTGAGTGCAATGCATGTATGGTTGCCCACACACATTGGGGTCTTCCGTCGATCGTGAGTCTCTTTCCAATGGCATGTTGGTGACATTGCCACAGTTAAATGTTCACTTGCAGATGCGGCATGTTGAGACGCCACCTGCTAAGCTGTTCAGTTGTCATGCACATGCTGTAGTGCTCCGTCACCCCTTGGCAACACTTGTGTGCTGATGTAGTTCCTCATGCCCAGTGTGCATGCTGTACATGTATTACGGCCAACGCCACAGAATTCCTGTGAGGATGACTGCTTGGGGTGGGCCGTGTGCAGGTTGGGGGATCGATGGACATTGTCATCAGTGGCTTTAGGGATTCCGCAGCAGTACTGTACGTGTGTGTGCCCATTACTTACACCCATTTCCTGTGCATTTCAGCTTTGGCAGAGGGCACTCAGCCACAGACGGCGGAGATGACAGAAGGCAATGCATCCGGATCAGACGTCGCGCACACGCAGACTGACACCGAAGAAGCCAGCGCCGGAGAGGGGGACAGGACCGTCCCGGAGGACTTGCATGTGGAGACAACATCGTCATCATCTTCCGACAGTGTTGGTGAGTCAGCACTGTTGTCACAGACTGGGAGTGGGCAACCAACACCTTCGGTCGGGACACAGCACACAGGGCCCACCCTGCCGCCAACTGCACCATGTACTGTTCGTGCACGCAGGAGTAGGGGGAGCAGAGTGGCGTTCGGTGTCGGCACCGCTGCCCCAGCCTCGGTGAGCCAAAATGCACTTTGTGCAGAGGCTGTTGATCTGCTGCGACAGCTGTGTGTGGGGCAGACCAATATGATTAATGCTTTCCAAGACCACGATAGGAAGTTGGGGCAGGTGGTGGCATTCATGGAAGGTATGCATGGTGATCTGGCTGGTGTACACAGGACACTGCAGTCATTGTCTAACAGTGTGTCGTCTGCCATTGCACAGTCGCATGGACTGGGTGGTACTTCTGTTCCACCATCTACAACTCTGGATGTGTCAGGGGGGAGTGAATTTTCAGACTTGGACTCTAATACAGGTTATTGCACTAGAAGCAGCGTCAGCCAGCACGTCAAGGCACAGAGGCCTCAGACCCCATCCCCTAGGTCAGGTAAATCTGTTCACAAGGACAACGTCAGATATAGTGGAGTACACACACGTGAAGCAAAAGAGGGGTTGGGTGTAATGGCTACACATGCTGCACAGCCATCCCACACACAAGGTACTACCAGGCCAAGACTCACTCCCGCTTCCATTGACACTACCCTGTACGAGGACAGTGAGAAGACGAATACATCTCTTGAGGGCTCGGATTGGTGTCAGTACAACGCGATGTATTACAACGCGTTCCGTTACAACGCGATTTTTACATCGCAAATACCATTACAATGCATGCCATTACAACGCATGGCATTACATAGCAGATACTTTTACAACGCATGGCATTACATCGTAAGTATAGGTAAGTATATCTTTTTTAAAAAAAATGTAATAAAGTTAATTAAATTAATTTAAAATAATAAAAATAATATAACATTTTTTAAACAGTAATTAATTTAATTATAGTAATTTAATAAATATTAAAATTGATATTAATTTAATATATTTAAAATAATATAATTAATGAAATATAAAAAAATTAAAAATAGAGAATAATATAATGTAATTAATTACAATAAAGATAATTATAATTTAATTAAATTATAAATAATACATAATATAATTATATTTAATATAATTAAAAGAATTTAATTAATTAAACATTTTTAAATAATATAATTTAATTATAATCGTTTATTAATACAATTAAATTAATAATTGTAAATATAGTTATTAATGTAATTAAATTAAATAAAATTAATTTAATTAATTTAATTTATATAAAGTCGTAATACCCCTGTACCCCAAAACCCAAACCCTGCCCTAAAACCTAAAAACACCCCTGTACCCCAAAACCCAAACCCTGCCCATAAACCTAAAAACACCCCTGTACCCCAAAACCCAAACCCTGCCCTAAAACCTAAAAACACCCCTGTACCCCAAAACCCAAACACTGCCCTAAAACCTAAAAACACCCCTGTACCCCAAAACCCAAACCCTGCCCTAAAACCTAAAAACACCCCTGTACCCCAAAACCCAAACCCTGCCCTAAAACCTAAAAACACCCCTGTACCCCAAAACCCAAACCCTGCCCTAAAACCTAAAAACACCCCTGTACCCCAAAACCCAAACCCTGCCCTAAAACCTAAAAACACCCCTGTACCCCAAAACCCAAACCCTGCCCTAAAACCTAAAAACACCCCTGTACCCCAAAACCCAAACACTGCCCTAAAACCTAAAAACACCCCTGTACCCCAAAACCCAAACCCTGCCCTAAAACCTAAAAACACCCCTGTACCCCAAAACCCAAACCCTGCCCTAAAACCTAAAAACACCCCTGTACCCCAAAACCCAAACCCTGCCCTAAAACCTAAAAACACCCCTGTACCCCAAAACCCAAACCCTACCCTAAAACCTAAAAACACCCCTGTACCCCAAAACCCAAACACTGCCCTAAAACCTAAAAACACCCCTGTACCCCAAAACCCAAACCCTGCCCTAAAACCTAAAAACACCCCTGTACCCCAAAACCCAAACACTGCCCTAAAACCTAAAAACACCCCTGTACCCCAAAACCCAAACACTGCCCTAAAACCTAAAAATACCCAAACACCCCAAAACATATACATCAGTACCCCAAAACATATACTCCTATACTCATACTTATTTTAAAAAATACTTAAATTAATATATTTAATTTATAATATTTAAAAACGAAATAAATATTTTTTAATAATTAATAATAATTAAATCAATTATAAAATATTAAATAAAAAAATAAAAAAAATTAAATATTTACCAATACTTACGATGTAATGGTATGCGTTGTAATAGCATCTGCTATGTAATGCCATGCGTTGTAATGGCATGCATTGTAATGGTATTTGCGATGTAATAGCTGCGTTGTAACAGCATTACGTTGTAAAAGATGCGTTGTAGCGGTAACACACCGAGGGCTCGCATACTCCCAGTGCCACGGACACTAGGAAGGAAGTAGGCACTCCCAAGGGCAGGGAAACGAGGAAGGAAGTAGGCACTCCCAAGGGCAGGGAAAGCAGGAAGGATGTAGCCACTCCCAAGGGCAGGGAGACTACGAAGGAAGGTGCCACTCCCAAGGGCAGGGAAAGCAGGAAGGATGTAGGCACTCCCAAGGGCAGGGAGGCTACGAAGGAAGGTGCCACTCCCAAAGGCAGGGAAAGCAGGAAGGATGTAGGCACTCCCAAGGGCAGGGAGACTACGAAGGAAGGAGCCACTCCCAAGGGCAGGGACAAGGACAGTCACAAGACAAACGCACCTAAGAGGAGCACGGACAGTCCCAGGGGCAGGGACACACACGGGCAGAAGGGGTGTCCTGGGGATATGTACACCACAGACGACAAGTCTGCTGCCTGGAAGAGGGCACCATCCAGGGAACAGGGCAAGTCCGCAGACTACAGTACTCCTACGGAAATGGAACATCCAAGGCCCAAGGACTCGCCCATGAACAGTGGCGCTGTCAGGGACAGGCATACATCACCCATTGTTGCACTGAGACAGCTGTTTTCTGGGAAACGGAATACAGAAGACTCCGCAGTGGAGTCACCCCTTACCTCCACTCCCATCATGGCCCGTCAGGGACGGATGCAGGTGGACCCTGTAGTGGCATCCCCCATGACACATGTTGCAGAGGCTACAAGGCAGCCACACAGCAAACGACAAGCAGGCTCCAGCACGTCCCCAGAGACCATTCCCCCCCCAGCACATGCACCTCCCATGGTGGGTGAAATTGCTTCTCAGTCCGGTCGACTTGTGAGTCCTGTCCTGTCCAGGGTGCAGGCACATGTCCAAAAGAAGCGTAGACACACAGCATTGACACATGCCCAATCCGATGTCGGCCAATTGCAACTATCCCCCGCTCCCAGAGCCACCCTGCCTCCTGGACCATACAGCCCTGTGGCTCATCATTTCAGTGGTCACAGTGGCGCTGGTGCAGTTGACTCGCATGTGTCTGTTAGTGGCAGGGTATCAGTCGAGACATATCCTGTATCAGGTGCTGGCAGTGCATCTGGGTCTATGGGCCATGTGTCAGTCACTCGGGCTGTGGCTGTGTCTCACACTCCTGTATCAGGTGCTGGCAGTGTATCTGGGTCTATGGGCCATGTGTCAGTCACTCAGTCTGTGGCTGTGTCTCACACTCCTGTATCAGGTGCTGGCAGTGTATCTGGGTCTATGGGCCATGTGTCAGTCACTCGGTCTGTGGCTGTGTCTCACACTCATGTATCAGGTGCTGGCAGTGTATCTGGGTCTGTGGCTCACGTGTCAGTCACTACATCTGTGGCTGTGTGTCACACTCCGGTTTCTGGTGCTGTCAGTGTGTCCGATGCGGGTACTTCACGCAATCCACCTGATAGTGTGCTGTAAGTTGCTGTACTGTGCCCTCTGATATACTGCCTCTGATGTACCTGCTCTGGTGTCCACACTGCCCTGTTGCTGCCCTGTTGCTATCCTCATACTGATGTACTGCCTCTGATGTACCTGCTCTGGTGTCCACACTGCCCTGTTGCTGCCCTGTTGCTATTCTCATACTGATGTACTGCCTCTGATGTACCTGCTCTGGTGTCCACACTGCCCTGTTGCTGCCCTGTTGCTGTTCAGATACTGATGTACTGCCTCTGATGTACCTGCTCTGGTGTCCACACTGCCCTGTTGCTGCCCTGTTGCTATCCTCATACTGATGTACTGCCTCTGATGTACCTGCTCTGGTGTCCACACTGCCCTGTTGCTGTTCTTATACTGATGTACTGCCTCTGATGTACCTGCTCTGATGTCCACACTGCCCTGTTGCTGTTCTCATACTGATGTACTGCCTCTGATGTGCCTGCTCTGGTGTCCACACTGCCCTGTTGCTGTTCTCATACTGATGTACTGCCTCTGATGTACCTGCTCTGGTGTCCACACTGCCCTGTTGCTGCCCTGTTGCTATCCTCATACTGATGTACTGCCTCTGATGTACCTGCTCTGGTGTCCACACTGCCCTGTTGCTGCCCTGTTGCTGTTCAGATACTGATGTACTGCCTCTGATGTACCTGCTCTGGTGTCCACACTGCCCTGTTGCTGTTCTGATACTGCATTGTGCCCTCTCATGTGCTGCCTCTGATGGACGTTTTCAGTGCAATGGACTGTTGGTGCCCTTAGCCCCTCTCATGTACTGCCTCTGATGGACGTTTTCAGTGCAATGGACTGTTGGAGCACTTGGCCCCTCTCATGTACTGCCTCTGATGTACCTGCTCTGGTGTCCACACTGCCCTGTTGCTGTTCTGATACTGCATTGTGCCCTCTCATGTGCTGCCTCTGATGGACGTTTTCAGTGCAATGGACTGTTGGTGCCCTTAGCCCCTCTCATGTGCTGCCTCTGATGGACGTTTTCAGTGCAATGGACTGTTGGTGCCCTTAGCCCCTCTCATGTACTGCCTCTGATGGACGTTTTCAGTGCAATGGACTGTTGGAGCACTTGGCCCCTCTCATGTACTGCCTCTGATGTACCTGCTCTGGTGTCCACACTGCCCTGTTGCTGCCCTGTTGCTATCCTCATACTGATGTACTGCCTCTGATGTACCTGCTCTGGTGTCCACACTGCCCTGTTGCTGCCCTGTTGCTGTTCAGATACTGATGTACTGCCTCTGATGTACCTGCTCTGGTGTCCACACTGCCCTGTTGCTGTTCTGATACTGCATTGTGCCCTCTCATGTGCTGCCTCTGATGGACGTTTTCAGTGCAATGGACTGTTGGTGCCCTTAGCCCCTCTCATGTACTGCCTCTGATGGACGTTTTCAGTGCAATGGACTGTTGGAGCACTTGGCCCCTCTCATGTACTGCCTCTGATGTACCTGCTCTGGTGTCCACACTGCCCTGTTGCTGCCCTGTTGCTATTCTCATACTGATGTACTGCCTCTGATGTACCTGCTCTGGTGTCCACACTGCCCTGTTGCTATCCTCATACTGATGTACTGCCTCTGATGTACCTGCTCTGGTGTCCACACTGCCCTGTTGCTGCCCTGTTGCTATCCTCATACTGATGTACTGCCTCTGATGTACCTGCTGTGGTGTCCTCACTGCCCTGTTGCTGCCCTGTTGCTATCCTCATACTGATGTACTGCCTCTGATGTTCCTGCTCTGGTGTCCACTATGGCCATGCTCCATCCTAGACTGTGACATTGCTCCGAATCTGCGTAAATAAAATTGGGATTAATGTGTCGTGGTTTGTCAGTGTCATTCTTGCGTGTGTGATGCTGGTGTGGATTGGTATTTTCTTGGGGGCGGTGGGTTCTGCTACGTGTCACTCTCCCCTACCTGGGTCACGGCCCTTGGAGGCGTTGCCGTACACAGGCATATGTGCATTTCGGGACATGTCACTCCCCCCTCCCTACGTCACGGCCCTTGCAGGTACTCCTCTCCAGACAGCGAAAGCTTTGTTGCCTACCTGCGTCGTCGTCGATGGTGGGCCAAGACGAGGACGTACTGGATCGCGTAGAGTATCGGGTAAGCCTGTAGTGCAGGGTCCATGTCGGCGTGCGGCTCGTGGTGGGTATGGTCGCTGTGGAGCATCCGCCGTGTTCAGGCAGGTTGTTTTTCCGCCGCGCTTTTATGTGTGTTTTCCGCCATCTTGATTTGGAGGACGGTCCTAGTCGTCAGTCCGTACGGCGGAGTCTCTGGAAAGGTTACGTCTGCCGCGTGGTTGGGTGTGGTGGTGCGGCGGACCGTGTTCTTCCGCCGCGGACGGATTTTGGCACGTATTTCGTATCCTGATTTGGCGGACGGAGTGTCCGCGACGGGCGCACGGAAAATAGGCTTGTTCCGCATACTCTGGGTCTGCGGAGGCACTTCCGTCCGCCATCCTAATGACCCCCCATGTGTTTACACGCCCTAAAGTGTTTTTCTATGTGTGAGAGGGGGATTCCCTTCTCAAAAACACGCTAGTTTAAGCAATATTCTGCTTCAAGGTTGTGAAGTGGCAAGGGTTGGCCAGAATTTCTGGGCAGAGCCTGCTTTAGACCTGTAGTGCCTCCTTCGCAGAACCGGTTCTCAAACATGCTCAGCACAGAAGAATTCACATCTGGACATGTTGAATAACATGGCACCAACATTACAAATGACAGAGACCAACCTTGCACAGCAGTAAAGTTATCAGGGCTAGAGGAGTTATTGTACGGCCCATGGGCAAAACCCAAACCTTGCACACATCCTCCTCATCAACATCAAAACAGCCTTTACACTTGCCAGGCTCACCAGATTTTTCCCCAGTTCTTCAGGCAGCCCCTGCTTTGGTAGACTATCTTTTCTGCCTGCAGGCACCAGTCAAGGTCAGCTCTCCAATCACAGAGTTGGGGGCGGGTTTGCTGAGCCCCAGGCCCTTGTATATTTCTTTTAGTCAACCCGTCACCAATGCCAACCAACTCTTTTGATACTTGGACCATACTGTCTCCCCCAAAATCATTAACAAAAGCCATTTCACGTCCACAGGGACCTCCTGGGGCAGCACTTCTACCATTGTCTGCTTCACCCCATCCAAAAACGTTTGTATCACTGGGTACTCCCAAATATTTTGGAAGATGGTACCCTCCCCACCACAACCCAGCAGGTGGAACGGAGTGGATGATCTCCCAATTGTCACCAGCCTGGTCTTGGAAAAATAGGAGCGATGACGCACTCTGAGCTGAACCAGGCAAAATCTAAACCAAATGGCCACCCCGAGGGCTCTGCAGGGCCTCCTGCCAATTCTCATCATCTAGGCCACTGAGATCCTCTGCCCAGGCCTTTCGTAGTGCCCCCAAAGGATCTGGTGAATTATTGACCAATTTAAGGTATATTATAAATACTGACTTGCCAGGAATATGGTCAGTCAACAGGCGAACCTCCAGGGGGGAGGCATCAAGCAACTGTTTATCCTCTCGAATATGCCAAGCCAGGGCATGCCCCAGCTAGAGATATCTATAACTATCTGTGTCACACAGGTCATTATCTCAACCTAGGATATCAAATGCGATATAGGCCTGATCGTGTCGAACATCCCCCTAATGTTCTATCACCAAATGCTCCCACCTGGATAAGCCCTGCAACCTAACTACCTCCCTAAGCAAGTCACTGCACCACAAGTGGGTCATAGTCATTAATAGCCCCCTCCATCACTAAAAGCCCATAGTCTCTTGCCATGCCCTGACTATCACCTGTGTACCAGCCTTTATTCATCTTCCCTGATAGAGGAGGGTCTCATAGCCAATTTCCCCATAGCCTGCCTCTCAACTCAATATTCCAGCTCCTGCCGGTCCACAAATACCATTCGTTTAACACAAGGAGTTGGGTAGCTGTAATGACCGACTTTTTCGACCCTCTTTGGAGGGACGATGATGGAAGATGACTCCAGCCTATTACCCACATAGTACAGGGATTAGGATTTTTAAACAGGACTTATCCATGAGGCACAGTAGTGCATTTTCGTACCCTTTTCTTTAGATCAGGGCTTATAAACTTAAGCTAGGGGATAGATATATAAGTATTAGTGATGATCCATCCTTTTGCAAGAGTGTTAGTATACCTTCCATGGAGTTATGCTTATTTTGGACCTTGTGGGCCTTAAATGGGACAGACTCCATCTTGCCTTCTGCCCGGTAGCTTGAGAGGCTTTCTAGGTGAAGTGTAATGTTTTAGTTTCGAGGTGTTGTTCGCTTGGAGAGAGCCCGCTCAGGCTGGCCCTTATCGAAAGACTGTATTTTTCTCCACTCAGAAGACACAACTCCAGGCCGGCCGGCTATGAACGTGTCCTTGGTACGGGGAGGTGCAAGAATTTGGTGGGCGGCAGGTTAGTGGCCGTAACTTTCCATGAAGGGACAGGCTTTGATATTAGCGAAAGTGTTAGGCAATGAGTCAGTCAGTCTGTAGGCGGCAGCTAGCCGTTAGCATCTATGCCATTAATTATTTCCAGGCAGACAGTCACCATTTTGAAGTCCGAGAAAGATTCTGAAACTGAGTCTCTCTGAGAAAGACTGAAGGAGAAGTAGCGCAGAGCGAACAGAGACAGAGAGAGAGAGACGGCAGTTAATAGCGAGAGAGGTTCCAGTGACTTGGAGGGAAGCAGAGGAGATCGAGCATAGCGGTGCAGACGTGTACCCGTGACTGCTAAGGTGTGATTCCGAGATGAGCCAAGACACAGACGAGAACGGAACCTAGATGACTGCCGAACCCGGCTTCATATTAACCAGGTGACCTCCGCCCTTTCCCTTATAACGTGTACATTCTAATCTTTTGCTTTTCTTTGCAGAATATATATATATTCATATAGTGTGGTGTTTATAATTATTGTAATAAAAATACCCCAGTTCTTAGTGAACCGACATGTGCCTTGTATTCTTGTTCAATCAGGGTAACCTGGTCTTCTAGTCAGACATTGTTTGCATGAACGGATGCGAATCCCGATCAGGTAAGAAATGACTGAGCAATAAGGGAGAGAGGGAACATTTGATGCCAAGAGCAGAAGGTAAATATTTCAATTTGGAAAGCCGTACTAATTTCTATCATCGTAATTTTATCCTGAGTAGACAATGAGAGATTTCTTCCATAGATGTTCATAGGAAAGTGATCGTCATTGGTATGCAGCGTTAATGAGAGCACCAGAAAGACACGGTGTGGAGATCTGCCAGATTGTGGATCGTGTGTGAATGAGAGCACCGGAAGGACACGGTGTGGAGATCTGCCGGATTGTGGATCGTGTGTGAATGAGAGCACTGGGACTGCAGGCCCGTGTGTAGACACGCCGGATTGCGTGTCGAGTGAGCACTGAGGGAGATCAGTGTGTAAGAGTACATAATCAGACCTGCCCCAGGGCAGATTAGTCTGGGCCTAAGTGGCCGCGAGACTAGTTGGTGTGAATAGGATATTGTAGAAAACCTATGTATGTTTATTGCTATTTTCCCCATCTTTAGGTACGAGATGTACATACATATATCTATACCCATTGTAAATACGTTCTAAGGAGGGAGGTGATTACGTTCCGGCTGGGTTAGAGGGGCTCCTAGGAGCTGATTCCATCTGGTCCGAAAATCCGATCGGTACAGTAGCCCAATAATATTTGATAATGTCCATAATCCCCAATCCACCCTCACAAAAATGTGCGAACTTTGCCCTCAAGTTTCCCTGAAAAATACTTGGGAATTTGGTACGGAATATTTTGGAGCACATAAAGCAATCGCAGCAAAGTCATAATTTTATGTAATGCCACCTTTCCCACTAGAGTTACTGGAAGCATACCCTTTCAGTTTTTCAGGAGATTTTTAGCTAGAAATTCCGGGTCCAGAGATCAAACATGTATAACACCCTGTGAATAGAAGAGGTCAGGTACAGTACTATGTCATCTGCATATAGTGATATAGGCTCCTCACAGCCTTTATCACAGAATTCCCCTCTCATCAAAGGATCTTGCTGTATCCAGACTGCCTGTCAGTCTCAGTAATATAACTGAGCACGACAATGCACTTCTCCCTATTTTCAATCTTACCAAGCATACACTGTCCAGTGGGGAAGTGTCACTGCTCAACAAAGGGCTCTCATTCGTTCCCACCATTCGCCCGAATTACCCTGATACCCAAACCGAGCTCCTGAGATTCTTCAGCAAAATCAGGCTTTACAGTTTTTTTCTTCTGAACCCATCACCCTTGAAATACGCCAAAACCCCCTTCAAACCACCCTCGAAATTTTCCCCCACTGGAGGAATGATTCCACCTGAAATTCCCACCTTCGTGAAATTGGTTTTGAATGATCTAACTACTATGGATAAACAGAAATCATTTGTACCATATAACATTTCTATCATTGAAAAAAACGCCCTTGCATCTCCTAAAAACAATCCATCCCTTGTCATTAAATCAGCTGACAAGGGTGGTGGAATTGTGATTCAAGAACTGGACAACTATCGGAACGAAATCTTCCATCAGCTCAAGAACACGGAACATTACTGCAAACTTCCACGCAACCCGACAGAGGAAATACAAAAGATGTGTCACCAACGAGGCAGTCGAATCAGGATATCTATCCAAAAAGGAACTTGAAAACCTTAACATAAAAGCCCCGAGAATACCGGTGATCTACTGCCTCCCCAAAATTCACAAAAAATCCGACAGTCCACCTGGCCGCCTGATTGCCTCAGGGTGTGGCTCCGTGCTAGAGCCCCTCGGACATTACATTGACTTCTTTATCAAACCATTTGTCCCGGACACCAAATGCTACATAAAAGATAGCATGTCCATGATAAACATGATTGAGGACTATCCGTTTGACCCCACATCCAGCACCATGTGCACACTGGATGTGGAGTCATTATATACTAACATCCCTCAAGTACAGTATCTTCGGGTGATTGAAAAAGTCCTGAATACACGACCACACCCACATAATGTCCCTTCACTATTCATTTTGCAACTACTGGAAATCTGTCTAACTAAGAGTTTTTTTTCTTTTTGAGGTAGTATTTTAAGGCCAGGTACGTGGAACTTCCATGGAAGCTATTTTTTCTCCCAACCTGGCGATTCTATACATGGACCACATTGAAACATCGTATATCCTGAACTCCTCTAATTCTTTCCACAGTGGCATAGCCCTGTGGAAACGATACATAGATGATATCTTCCTACTATGGACTGACCCTACAGACACTCTCACCCACCTTCCACACTGGCTTAACAACAACAGTGGGGGGGCTGAAATACACGGTCCCCATGAGTAAAGACTCAATACCATTCCTTGATCTTGAAATTAAACACACAGATGGTCGTCTGACCACTAGTCTCCATCGTAAACCCACTGAGCGTAATATCCTGTTAACCTACAACAGCCATCATCCACGCGCCCTGAGACACTCCCTCCCTTACTCCCAGTTCCTACGTATCCGAAGGAATTGTTACTTTAAGGAAGATTATTTTAAGGAGGCAAAAATTCTCAGTTATAAACTCAGAAACAGAGGATACCCAAATAAATTGGTATGCCGTTCTCTTAAAAGAACTTGGTACTGCCCCCGTGAGGTCTTGCTAGAACCCAAGCCTAAAAAGAACCTAGACAGACTCATATGTGTGACTACCTTCTCACCAGCTTCAAACTCTATTAGGAAAAGCATACTGAAACACTGGGCAGTACTGAATGCAGGGGAACTACAATTAGAACGCCCCATGTTTGCTTTCAAGCGGGCCAAAAATATCAAAGATCACCTGGTACAAGCATCCCTCCCACAACCTACATCCAAAGTTACGCTAAATGGTATATGGGGACTACCTGCACATACTGGCCACTTGAAATGTGGCAACTGCGTAGCCTGTGATTCATCTATTGTAGGCAAAACCTTCTCATTTGGCTCAATCAAGTTTGAAAGAAAACATTTTACCAATTGTAATTCATCAAATGTGGTGTATGCGATCTTTTGCCCATGCATGAAAATATATATAGGTCAAACCACTCAGAAAATAAAGCTTTGCATTGGTGGAACACTTTGTGGAAAAGGCACACAATGAAAGAGACTTGACTTGGATAATTATTACACAGATCAAATCACCACCACGTGGTGCGGATGTGTCACAACTACTTAACAAGGAGGAGCTCCATTGGATACTAAGGACCAACAGTATCCGTATGGGCCTCAACCACCTTGAGGATTGGACAACCCTCCTCTAACTGAAGGTGCAAACATCCCCACGATATGCCTGGTTAGAAATTACTGTGTCAAAGAAAATGTACTGTGTCAAAGAAATGTTTTGTCTCCGTCCTTGGATAGAAAATATTCTCTCAAATGTGATCATCTGTCTCCCCTTTTGATAATTTGAATGTACATTGTTTTAAAGTCTTGATTTTCACTTATGTCACCACCACTAGCACTTCACAACCTTTCACTCTCCACTCCAAGATGGCCACCACGTCCTAGTTAACCTTTGAACCGCTTAGTTAAGCGTTAGTCCCTCTGTATTGTTAATTTTAACCACATGCCCGTGCTATCTCATTCTCCACTCCAAGATGGCTACCGCATACTAATTGCATGACTGCCATTCCAATATGGCCACCACACAGTCAGCGTTAGTCCCTCCTTTATTTTTCCAGACCACATGCCTTTTAGCCGACTCCCATAGAACAGCCCAACAGCGATCCCCGCCAGAGATGCCGCGTCCTGCGATTCTGCACAGGCACAACTGTAAGTACACCCACCCTAACCTGCTTACCTTACTCCAGCCCCACTGTCACACATTTTTGACTGAGCATTGCTTCCTTTCCCCAGCGAGCCGTGATCTGGACGGTCTAATTGACTCAAAAGCGGGATATCCTGAAATCCCCACTATCATTGGTAACTGTACTCTGCCCTTTTTTCTTACGCCCAATCTGCCATGACTGTACACTACTCTAGACCTGTACTACCTCCTCGCCTAAGGATCTGCCTTGGTAATACCCTTCTCCTCTAATATCACCGCGCCGTTTACACAAAATTGCTCACTGTAGAGGCAATTGTCCCCGCCTTAAGGATTAGCCTTGATATTGACTTTCTCCCCGATTGCCACCGCGCCGTTCACACAAAACTGCTCACTGTATAGACAATTGTATACCTGGTTAAGATCTGCATTGATAATACCTTCATATGTCATCATGCCGGTTACACAAAACTGCTCACTGTATAGCCAACCTTGTATCCAACACTGTGTAGTCATCGATAGTGCACCAGTCACTCTGGACCCTCTCACTTCTATTCTGGATACTGTCTCGCACTGCGCCATATGTAACGTTTTATTTTTTAATCGCCCTTTCTCTGAACTGGTTCCCATTTTGAACTCTGGCTTTTAATTCCAACACCATTTCGCACTGCGCTGTCATTTCTCCTTCCATTTTCGCCGCTTGCGCCGAGCAGACTTCACTATCCAAAATCACTGCACCAATGTTTAAGGGCACAGTATCACATCGTTGCTCCAGCACTAAACATGCCAGCAAAGAACAGTCCTTGAGGTGCGAACAGTAAAATGTACAACCATGTGTTTTTTGTTTTAAACATGCCTGGCTTCGTATTCACATTGTTTTTTTTCCCGTCTCTCCCTCATTTTTTTCCCACTTATGTCAATTGTATGTAGCATGAAAGGCAATTGTTTATAATTCCAAGACAAACATGATTTATATATTTGTCCTGAAGATGATGCCATTTATCTTGTTTTTCGGCATCGAAAAGTTGTCGACACGATGTGATCATATGTACTGAATATGCTTGAGAATGCTGGTCACTCAAACTACAATCAAGTCTGTTCACTGATTATAAGTATACGGATCGATTTGCTCGCTCTTGCCTATACTTGTTTTGTCTTGTTCACTGTAGGTCACGGGCTGTGCCCCCTTGACATTACTTTCTGATTGTGTGAATCGCCAAATAAAGTCCTGTCCAGTTGGACAGAGGACCTAAATACTATTCCAGTTTGTGTCTATTCTACCCTGATCCCCCAAACTACTAGGGTCCACTGTTTTTTGTAATAAGTGTCCAGACTGCCAGCAGCTCGAGGGCCAAGGCAAAGAGCATCAGTCTAGTCCTGTCTAGTGCCCCTCTGCAGCAGGAAAATCCAAGACACTGATCCATTAACCCGCACCCTCGCCAATGGCGGATGGTATAGAAGCCGAACCCAATTACAGAACTTCAGCCCAAAGCCAAACCTCGACAGGGCAATGAACAGGTAGTTACAGTCAATAATGTTGAAGGCCATCATCACGCCCAACGACACTGCCACTGTCGCCTTTAGATTCCTGGTTCCCGTCTCGTTCAACACCCCAAACAGATGGCGCAGATTCAATTGGGTACTCCTGTTAGGCATAAAACCTGACTTGTCGGGATGTAAATGTTTTGTAATTACCATTCGCAAACTGGATGCCAGATTCTTTGCCAATAAGTTAACATCAACATTGAGAATGGGTATAGGTTGATATGACTCACACTTCATAGGGAGCTTACCCTTTTGCTGGATGGCCACTGTAACATCAGTCCTCTGGTCCAAGGAAAGACTCTCTTCCTCACTTGTCCCACTGAGCATAGCCATCATGCATGGTGCCAACGTACCCAGCATCCCTTTAAAAGGTTCCACCGGCAGGTCATTAGGTCCAGGCACCTTGTCCAACTGAAGGTCCTGCATCACTGTCACAAGCTCACCCTCATTTAGATAAGCCTCCAACAACGCCTGTCTTCCTCATCGAGTATGGGTAGGGGCAGATCTCGCAAAAAGTCAACACTGTCAGCCAGGAACCAGACCCCTGTAGATTTATACAGTTTCTAGTAATTTTCAGCAAAGGAGTCAGCTATAGCCGATCTAGTGGTCTGGAGCATGCCTGATTTATCCATCACCTCCAGGATCTAAGAGCGATCCTTATCCCACTTCACAAGCCAGGCCAAGTGTTGGCCTGACTTGTCTCCAATATCGTAATATCGACGCTGCATCACCAAGGGATGTTTCCAGGCCACCCGCTCTGCCAGGGCTCTCAATTCATGCTGTTGAGCTGTAGCTGATGTTTCAATCCTGTCTCCCCATCACATACCACCCTTGCCTCCAATAGGGTAATCTCCCTCTCAATTGTACAACAGGCTAGCCTAATCTCCCTTTTCCCCCCGATCAATGCCTTAGCCTGGCCCCGCAGTACTACCTTAAAATCCTCCCACACCACTCACTTGGATTTGAGAGAGCCAAAATTCTCTGTCAAGTACTGTTCCGCCCCTTCGCTAAGCTGTTGTCTAATCTTCTCATCTTTCAGGTAGCATGGGTCTATTTTTGGATGTAGGGCGAAATCTTTTGTGGGGCCTCCTAGGGTCCCTTCAACCGGCAAGTGATTCAAAATACCTAGCAGATAATGGCAGGCTGCCCTAAAGTGACTAGTACTGCCCAAATGACAGAGATAGTCTGGATGAGAGAAACTACTGTGGGCTGGGAAGAAATATGTGTATTATCGGCGTTGTGGATGTTGCAGGCACCAGAGGTCTACCATACCAAATGCTTCCAGGAAGGGCCTATGGGTCTCCTGTTCATAATGCATGTTCGCAACCGTTAGGGCGACCAGGCTTCCCTGATTTGCTCGGACGGTTATAGTTTTTCACCTGCTGTCCCGGCAGATTTCAAGAAATGTAGCTTCTGTCCCGGTTTTTAGAAAGGGTCGACTGAAAACTGCGGGAGGTGTTTTTTTATATTTTGCAAAGCATGGATAGTTGCAGTTCTTTCAAGAAAGCAATTTCATTAAAAGGCAAGCTACTGGGTTTAAAAATTGCATTGTATGTATGTTTTTACTGCCTGTTCTGTAACGCTCTTCTGAGGAGTGCTATCATTCTGTCCACTAGGTTGAAGTAAAACTGTAGTCCTTCTTCTACTTTCGTGAAATGCCCCGTTTTTTGGCTTTACAATTTTGGTCACCCTAGCACCGGTCTGCCTATCCCAGAATGGGTCAATCACTGCATTCATATCACCTCCCAGAACTCAAATCCCCTCCGGCGCCCACAGCAGCAGAGATCTCACCTCTGGGACAGAACTGCATTTTGTTGCAGCTGGACATATAGCGAACATACATTAAGGATTAGTCTCTTCCATACCTCTGGTACGACCACAAAGCGGACCCCAGGATCCTGCCACCTCTGACGGACTATGATGGTATTGGCTGTTTAAGTAAAATCCCAACCCCCCCTGGAGTCTGTGGTGTATCCAGCATGAGCAAACAGTTTATAGCCAAATCTGTTCAGAGCCCTATATTGACTATCCCTATGGTGTGCTTCCTGGAGTATTACTAGGTCCAGGGAGTGCCCACGGAGGTATTGGAGTACTAGTGTATGCTTTATCTTATTCCCCAGGCTATTGACATTCAAGGCCCAAATGTTCAACCCGGTCATATCAACACCTCCCATGATATGGAATCATGGCCCTGTCCTCCATGTAGTGGATGGGAGGGGACTCCCAAGGAGCTGTCTGGCTCACCAAGTGCAAGGATAGAATGCAAAACCAGCTGTAGTGTGGATCCTCCTGCGTTGATCCACTGCAGTGGTTAAACCAGGAGAGCCGCTATCACCAGGCCCGCCAGGGCAACAAAGTGGGCCCCAATCTGTCACTGAGCACCTTCCCAAATTACTCTCTATCCTCACCAGGCCCTCAGCAATCTCAGGGCAGTCAGTACTTTTTTCACAGTGCCTCTCAGTGGGCTGATCTCCGGTGCCTCCAGTCATTAGTGACCGTCCACCCCACCGCTTCATCCTCGTGGCTTCCAGCCATCCAGAACCTCAAGATGTCACACCATTCCTATGCAGAGACCCCCATTTAGAGGCCTCTCCACACCTCCGGTGCCGTTCCAGTCCACATTCAGAAAGGCTCCAGGCAGAAATTGCTGTCAAATAAATAATGGATGCCAAAAAGCTTTACTTTTCTGAAAAGTAGACAAGATTCTGAATTTCATTACAAGACAGGAGGCTACATTATGCATTAATCTTTTTAATGCAGCTCACAGCCGCTTACATCACAAAGACTTAGAATAAGAATCAAGTGACATCACAGTATCCATAAAAGGCGTGTGCCAGGAAAGATCAGCCTCTTTTAAATGCGGCTCACAACAGATAAGTAACTCCTCATACCATCCTTACTCAACTGTTTTGCCAGTTTACCATTTATTCTCATTTGATGACGATATTACTATTTTGATATGATGTGTACTTTTATTCTTGAACTGCTTATTATTATATGTCATTATTGAACTCTTTATTTCATAATTATTACAGAAAAATGCCTATTTCCACGGTTTAACCTGATCTTGTGGCGTGACTCGTTCCCCACCCTTCCCTCGATCGCTGCCACTCCCCGCGATCTCCCCCCCACCCTCCCTCAACTTCCAATCTATGGTTGTCGATCACGCGTCTCTACCCAATTTCTTCCCCTTTGCGCACCCCCTCTGTCTCGCGCAGACCTCCTACCTCCTCCGTTCACGGCGGTATTGGTCTCCCCCGTTCGCCCTCTGCCTCAGTTCTGTCCCGCAAAAGCCCGACATCTCCCTCGCCTAGATTTGAGGAATGGACCTCGGCAACAGCAATGCAACGCTGTGTATCTGCCAGGGTCCATTCCTCGACCTGATTTACCTTCAGCTCGAGCGCATCGGTTGCCGTTTTCGAGGCTTTACCGACTGCGCTCCTGCCAACAGCTGTTTCTCCTCAGATCTGGTCTATAGCTTAATTTAATTAGCATTTAATTGGCATTAATAGTTACTGGCTTAGCTTTAACTGAAATTATTACTACCTTAATTTAGCTTATGCTAGCTTAGCTTTAAGCTGAAATTACTACTACATTAATTTAGCTTAGGCTTCCTGTTTCGAGATATATAGCAATAAAATAAAAAATATAAATAAAAAAGGGAGCTAATTTGATACTAGCCATTTAATTTATTTAATAACCTTGTAAATGTACTTACCTGTCATGTCTGATCTAGAATCAGATGACGCTATGGCAAGCTCCCCCAATCATAACTGTGATTACTTTAAATCCTTCCTTCAAAAGGAAATGAGGACCTGTATGCTAAATACATTCCGTGAACTTATGTCTAATAAAAGGTCCCTCTTACCTGATGATGACACTTCAGACCTGGAAGCTGAACACTCTAACTCTACCAAAAAAAGCAAACACTGTATGAACACTGATGGAGGTCGCGCTACCTCATCTGAGATGGGAGGTCCAAGCACCTCAAAAGGCATGGGAGGTCCAAGCACCTCAAAAGGCATGGGAGGTCAAAGCACCTCAAAAGGCATGGGAGGCTCAAGCGCCCCAAAAGGTAATGTTGCCCCTAGAGGCATGAATTTAACGAGCGCCATTGGCAACGCAACTGCTCTCAGTGTTCCCGTCAATTCCTGCTCAGAGGAAGATAAATTCTTCCTGGATCCTGAGAACAAATTCGTCCTGGACCTTGACGAGCAAAATACCGATGGATGGGACCTTAACCCTCTCCCAGAGGCGGACTCCTCCCCATCGTCAAAGGACGCGATCCTTGACCCTCTTGGTGCCGAAATGTTCTCCCCAGAAAACATCTCCCACCCTAACAGCAAAAGGTGGTACCCCCACGATCACGTGGCTAAGTTTGTCACCAAGTGGCTGAGAAACTCTCTTCAAAGAGAATCTCGCAACACCATGAGATCTGAGTGCCCCCGTCCATTCATTGAGGGCAAAGCCTGTCAAACTCCCAATTTAGACCCGGACTTAATCAAGTTCCTATTTAAACTAGACAAGGATCCAAGAAAAGGTCTGAAAAGAGTACTTAAAGCCTGTCAAGATCACCTTCTTGACCTTCTAGGCCCCCTCACCAGAATCCTCGACCTTGCTGAGGAATCACACATTTCCAACACACCCCTAGACATTAACCTGATTAAAGGTTGGAGTCAGAGAGCCATTGTACTACTTGGTAATGCCAACTCCTCCCTCAATATTGAAAGGAGAAAATCTGTCCTCATCAGAATCAACCCGAAACTCGGGGACCTTGCTGAAAAAGAGCCATCATCTAAACCTAATGGCCTCCTCTTTGGACAAGAGATGATCAAAACTCTTGGCAAATATGTGGCGACCTTTACAGCCTTAGACAAAGCCCAAAACAATATGAAACGTGTTTTTGGTCAGGCCGGTGGAAGAGGCCGTTCTTCCGGCCAAGGGAATTTCCGGCCTTTCACCTACGGAAGAGAAAGAGGTTCATCCGGTAGAGGTAGAGGCTTCTACCCCTCCAACTCCAGACAGTACTTCCCACAAAGAGGGAGAGGTTCACGCGGAAGAGGCTTCCCCGCTCGTGGTGCTTCCAACAACACCACCTCAAGTAAGTGCACTTCTTTCTCCAAAGGTCGGGGGCAGACTCAAACATTTCCTTCATGTCTGGGAATCCTTAACCCAAGACCCGTGGGTTCTAGAAACAGTTCAGGGCTTCAAAATAGACTTCACAGAGATTCCTTTCCAATCTACCACTCCCAATCCTCTGACTCTCTCTTCAGAACATCTAGAAATCGTCAAAGAAGAGGTTTCATCTATGTTAAAGAAGGGTGCAATAATAGAGGTCCCTTGGTCTCAAAAGAATTTTGTGAGTACCCTTTTCCTAGTCGAAAAGAAAGACAAGGGTTGGCGCCCAGTAATAAACCTTCGAGAGGTAAACAAGTACCTCGTCTACCGTCATTTCAAGATGGAAGGCATCCATCTGCTCAGGGACCTTCTTCTCCAAGGAGATTGGCTAGTCAAATTGGACTTAAAAGACGCCTATTTTACCATTCCCATGGCAATAGAACATCAGTCCTTTCTCCAATTCATCTGGGACAATCGCCTTTTTCAATTTCAGGCCCTCCCTTTCGGTCTTTCATCTGCCCCTTGGTGTTTCACCAAAATCATGAGAACAATAGTCTCCATCCTAAGAGCCAGGGGTATTCGTCTCATCATCTATCTAGACGACATACTAATAATGTCCCAATCTCACTCTCAGATTCTAGAAGATTTGCAAACCTCTATGAACCTCATAGAAAGCCTTGAGTTCATTATAAACAGGGAAAAATCAATCCTTTTACCCTCCAAATCTCTGGAGTTCCTTGGCTTCACTGTGGACACATCCAGCTGTCTTCTCTTACTCCCCAAGAAGAAGATTGCCAAAATTCGGAAAGAAATCAGATTTGTCCTCAGACATCACTCTTTATCCCTCAGAGAACTGGCCAGACTCATTGGTCTCCTTTCTTGCTCGATCCAAGCTATCTTCCCTGGCCCCCTGAACTACCGTGCTCTTCAGAGAGTAAAAGCCAAAGCTCTCAGATCTGGACTTTGGTACGGAGACCAAGTCTCTCTAGACGAAGAAGCCAGACTGGAACTTTCTTGGTGGCTGGACAATTTGGACGCCTGGAATGGAAGAGCTATATTTGGTTCAACTCCAGACTTCGTTCTAGAGTCAGACGCCAGCCTTCACAGTTGGGGTGCTCGTCTCCTCGACCAGGACACTGGTGGTGTATGGACCCCTTCGGAATCTTCCCACCACATAAATTTCTTAGAAATGAAGGCTGGGCTCTATGCACTGATGAGCTTCAGACAGTCTCTTCAAGGCAGATCCGTTCTCCTGAAGATGGCCAACGTTTCCGCAGTCTCGTATATCAACCGTCTTGGCGGTACGAAATTTGCCGACCTATCGGATCTAGCCAAGAAACTTTGGATGTTCTGTCTGGAACACAAGATTTCCTGAGGGCAGAGTACCTCCCCGGAAAATCCAACCTCTCCACAGACTGGAACTCGAGGTTCCTAGTAGACTTCAGCGATTGGAAACTCAATCCGACCATTTTCAATTCCCTGGTCCACTATTGGGGTCCTTTCGATGTGGACCTTTTCGCAAGTTGCTTGGAGGCTAACATTATCCCTCCCGTCCCTCCCTTGAGGGATATTGAGGATTAATTTGGTTTACAATGTTTTGAATGGTTCATACCTTTTAACCTTTTGCTGTGCTTCTCTTGTTGCTTCTTCTGAAGGTTACCTTGTGCTTTTCTTGATTTGCTTTATTTTCTTTCAGACAATTCGAATTGATGATTCTCAAAGGATTTTACAAGTTTCAACTATACTTCCTCCAAGTTTCAAGATGTATTCTTCGTTTGACCTGTCGTTCAAGGCATTTAAAAGAGGCTGATCCACAGTATTTCAGTCGGATGCCATACCCGGGTGCTCTCGCTGTCAACGCTTTTCTCCAACCTTGGGCTCCTCTCCGACCCTACGCCTTTCCCCCCTTTGCCATGATTCAAAGGGTTCTACAGAAAGTGAGAAAAGAACAGTGCTCCCTGGTCCTGATAACCCCCTTCTGGCCGTCTCAAGCATGGTTCCCCACAGCTTTGGAGCTCTCTTGCGACATTCCCCTCCTAATCCCGGCCTCTCAAGGTCTCCTCCTCAACGCAAACAGAGAAGATCACCACCTGGTTCTTTCAGGGAGCCTGAACCTTCTTGTTTGGAAAGTGTTGGCAATCTAATCAATTGTCTGGACTTTCGTCATCTGCTCTTACACTCCTCGGAGAATCTTGGGCACCTGGAACACACTACAGATATAATAACATCTGAAAAAAATGGTCTAGTTGGTGCTTGGAAAGGAACTTGGATCCCGTGGAAGCTCCTATTGTTAATATAGTCAATTTCCTAGCGGAACTTTTCGACAGTGGTCTCTCTTATATATCCATTAACTGTTATAGGTCTGCCATTTCCGCAGGTCACTCTATTGTCAACGGTAAAACGGTAGGTAAAAACGCTATTGTTTGTAGGGTCCTTAAAAGTATCAGACTTAAAAGACCCCCCAGGCGTAAATATCAATCTGTTTGGGATGTTAAATTATTACTTGACCTTTTTTGCTCCTGGTCTGATAACTCCCTTCTTAACAGAAAATGTCTTTCAATTAAACTTGCCTCTCTTCTTTGTTTAATCTCCTGTCGCAGAGTTTCAGATGTTAAAGCTCTGGACATCTCCAATAGATGTTATGACATGTTTGGTGTTAAATTAACCATGTCTGACTTTATCTTCTATCCACGTTTTGATTTTTGCAAAAAGCTCTGTGTGGTTGATTGTATGAAGGAATACGACTCCAGGATGTCTAATCTTCGACCCCCTGATGCAAATCAACTCCTTGTTTCCTACGTTAAACCCTTTAAACCCATCTCATCCTGCTCTATCGCAAGGTGGGTTACATTGGCTATGAATTTCAAAATTTCAAGCTCACTCACTAAGAAGCGCAATGGCCAGCAAGTCATACTGGTCGGATGGTAAGTTGGATGCTATCCTTAAAGCTGCTGATTGGTCTAATGCCTCTACCTTTGCTCATCATTATTGTAAACCAATTGAACATGTTTCTGATGTTGTGATTCAAGGCTACCAACATGCATAATGTAGCCTCCTGTCTTGTAATGAAATTGTGATTCGCCTATTAACATGACCAGAGAATCTGGATTTCATTAAAGACATGGAGGCTAACATTATCCCTCCCGTCCCTCCCTTGAGGGATATTGAGGATTAATTTGGTTTACAATGTTTTGAATGGTTCATACCTTTTAACCTTTTGCTGTGCTTCTCTTGTTGCTTCTTCTGAAGGTTACCTTGTGCTTTTCTTGATTTGCTTTATTTTCTTTCAGACAATTCGAATTGATGATTCTCAAAGGATTTTACAAGTTTCAACTATACTTCCTCCAAGTTTCAAGATGTATTCTGTGTTTGACCTGTCGTTCAAGGCATTTAAAAGAGGCTGATCTTTCCTGGCACATGCCTTTTATGGATACTGTGATGTCACTTGATTCTTATTCTAAGTCTTTGTGATGTAAGCGGCTGTGAGCTGCATTAAAAAGATTAATGCATAATGTTAGCCTCCATGTCTTTAATGAAATCCAGATTCTCTGGTCATGTTAATAGGAGAATCGCAATTCAGCAAGGGGTCATTTGTGTAGATCCTTAAAGATTTCCCGATAGAAGGTAACAGTTCAAATTAAAAAATATTGAAAATGAGTTGAAAGAAACTGGTATTTATATTGGTATTATGACCGGTAACTTCTTCTAAGTATGGCAACATTTTACAAGCAATATGCTGTTATGTCCACTGGAGCCTTATGGTTATAGGGTATATAGGATTTGTAGGCTCACCAAGAATCTGAAGTGCCCCAAGCCAATAACAGTATACAGCAATTCACTTGATAAAATATAAAGAATTAAAAATAAGTATCAAGAAAAACTCTGTATTTCTGAAAGCAGTACAACATAAGAAGTTTAAAAGCATTGGTTATTTGCACAACTCCGTATATGAGGGTACCTATACAAGCATGTGAATTAGAGGGCATTTTTGAAAATGTATTCTTTTTTAAACACTGTCTTACATTTAGAAGTGAGAAATGCATAGAAAGTCAATTGGCAAAGACACTTATTCTACTATTCTGTGTTTCCTTAAGTCTCCCAGTAAAAATGGTACCTTACTTGTTTGGCTAGGCATTGTGCCCGTGACAAGAAATGCCCCAAAAAGCAACGTGGGTACATCATTGTTTTCCAGTGAAAACTGACCATTTTTTTGCCATGTACCCAGCTATGGTTTTTGGACCCTAGCTCAGCAGGCACCTAAGGAAACCTAGCAAACCTATACATTTTTTACAACTAGACACACAGGAGAATACAGGATGGGGTGACTTGTGTGGCCCCAACCAGGTTCTGGTACCCAGAATCCCTTGCAAACCGCACATTTTGTAAAAAAATAAACATATTTCTGTGATTGAAAGTTCAGGGATCTGCGTGGATCCACAAAATTCCACCCACCCCGCAGTCCCTAAAGTCTTCCAATAAAAATGGTACCTCACTTGTGTGGGTACGCATAGTGCCCGCAACAGGAAATGGACCAAAAGGCAACATGAAGACACCACATTTTTACAGTCAAAACTGACCCTTTTTTTGCAAGGTGGCTAGCTGTAGATTTTGAACCCTAGCTTTATCAGCACCAAGGGAAACCTAGCTAACCTAAACCTTTTCTTAAGGTAGACACCAAAGGAAATCCAGGGTGGGGTTACTTGTCTGGCTCTCAACAGGTTCTGTTACCCAGAATCCCTTGCAAACCTCAAACTTTGTTTAAAAAGACCCACATTTTCCTTATTTTTCTATGATGGAAAGTTCTGGAATCTGTGTGAATCCACACATTTCCACCCATCCCATATTCCTCAAAGTCCTCCAATAAAAACTGTACCTCACTTGTGTGGGTAGGCCAAGAGCCCGGGATGGGAAACAGCCCAAAACATAACATGGACACTCTGCCAGCACCTATGGAGCCCTAGTAAACCTACAATTTTGTGAAAACTAGTCACCCAGAGAAATCCAGGATGGAGTGACTTTGTGGCTCTCACCAGGTTCTGTTACCCAGAATCCCTAGCAAACCTCAAACTTTGTAAAATAAATCATATTTTCCCCATATTTCTGTGAACGAAAGTTCTGTGATCTGCTTGGGTCAACAAAATTCCACCCACCCTGGATTCCCCAAAGTCTTCCTATAAAAATGCTACCCTGTGTGGGTAGACCTAGTACCCGTGACAGGAACTGTTCAAAATGTAACATGGACACACCACATTTTTAAATTGAAAACTGACCCTTTTTGGCAAAGTGCCTAGCTGTGGATTTTGAACCCTAGCTCTGCCGGCACCTAGGGAAACCTACCAAACCCACACATTTCTGAAAACTAGACACCCGCAGGAGTACAGGAAAGTATGGCTTACATGGACGCCCTAACTTTTTCCTACCCAGAATCCCTGCAAACCTCAATTTAGCTGAAAAATCACTTTATTCTCAAATTTCTGTGTGGAAGAGTTGTGGGATCACCAGGCTGACACTAATGTCCTACCACCCAGCATTCCCACAGGTGTCCCAATAAAAATGGTACCTCACTCAAGTCTCCGCAACCTGGTTTTGCAAGGGGGGGGGTCATCTGGGTGTTTCGCCCCAGGTTTGGTGACCATCTAGGGAAATCTACTAAACCCACACATTTCTGAAAACTAGACACTCTGGGAAGTCCAGGGAGCTATGGCTTGTGTGGACCCCCCCAACGTTTTCCTAACCAAAACCCCATGCAAACCACAAATTTAGCTGAAAAAAAATCACTTTTTATGTCAAATTTCTGTGTCAGAAAGTTATATCTGTTATTCAGCGCCAAGATGCCTGAATGCCAAGATGCACACTATGACCTCCATGGATTGCCTCACTACCATCCAGCAAACATGCCCCTTATCTCTCCATAGCCCCTCTCTCGCATACATTTAAAATGCCAAAGTTTAAAAAATATGGCCTAGATGTATCAAGCCTTTGTGAATCACAAACGGTCTATTTGCATGTTTTGGCATGCATCAAAATTTGCAAATTATGGAATCGCAAGAATTTGCGATTCCTTATTTTGCCATAGCATTTAAGGAAGCCAAATTTTGCGATTCCTCAAATGCTATGTATGTAGCATTTTTCAATTGCGAATTTTGGTTAAGAAATCGCAAATTACCAACAACTTGTAGTTGATGTTAATTTGCGAATTCTTTTAAAAATGCACAATTTTGCATTTTTTAAGGTGGCATGTGACGCACACACATGCCCATAGGGCATGTATGTGCACCATATGCACACACAAGTACATTTCAGGGGTGCAGCAGGGTGTCTTTGAGACACCCCTGCACCCTTGAAATTATTCTCAATTTGCGAAATCGCAAATTGAGATTCGCAAATTAAGAAATATTTCACAATCATTTCTATGGGCCTCCTGGCCCATAGAAATGCATGGGAAATGATTCCTTAATTGCGAATTCGCCAATTGCAAATTCGCAAATAAAGAAGACTAAGAAATCGCAAAAAAATAGCAATTTTCTACATA
Organism: Lissotriton vulgaris; assembly: GCF_964263255.1. Classification (NCBI taxonomy): domain Eukaryota; kingdom Metazoa; phylum Chordata; class Amphibia; order Caudata; family Salamandridae; genus Lissotriton; species Lissotriton vulgaris. The sequence goes on from NW_028253369.1 coordinate 149,344, forward strand.
CATTCTATTTTGCGATTTCTAAATAGCGATCCCTTAAAAATTGCTATTTAGAAATCGCAAAATGGAATCTTGATACATCTGCCCCTATATATATATGCCACAGAGGGAGGGTGTAGGAAGGGGGAGGCTCTAGTTGGCGCAGTGCAACACTAGCGACAAGCAGGGACTCTCTCTTCCTCGTCAGGGCTGAGGGTTACCTTCCAGACAACCTCTGCTTACCCTCTAGGTAGGGTGGCTTAAGCAGTCGTAGGCTAATCTTTGGGGCACATAGGGTTATGTGGAAAATTAATACAGTTTAGTGAACATTATCTGCGCCATCTTGCCTTTTTCCGATGCCACACTTTTCGTCATGCACATCCGCCATACTTTAGCCGTTACGATCAGAATCACCCTCACGAAAGACCCCCACGCACCGGTCATTCCCACTCTCACATGCCTTGCATATAGGCAGCAGCCATTTTGAGCATCATGGCCTCCCTGCCCCTCGCTAATAGCCAGCGCGTCTCTCTCTCTCTCTCCTAACTTCGCAAGCATCCCCCGCACGCTGACAACCCCCGCTCTCTCATGCCTTGGGTCATAAACCCCTCTTCAGCGCAGCTTCACCACAGAATCCCATCCTGTTCCCAGCGCGACACCTCCCTTCATTCCTTTCATGGTCTATGCAAACCCCCTTTTCCTGTGTCCCCGTTTGTCTTCCTTGTTCCCAGGCCACCACCTGGCCCTGCGGATACTGTTTATCACCCTTTACAGTAGGAAGCTTCCCCTCCCCATCAAAAGACCCTCGAGCTGATCAAAGCCCCCACCCTATGAGATCCGATCAACCCCACGCATTCCGTGAATCGGCGGAATGCCCTGCTGCGCGACAATCATCACCTGTTGTGACCGGGGTGGGGAATTCAACTGTAAATGTATGTGGGAACGGACCTGAAGGGGAGATTCCGAGGATGTTCTTTCAAATATCAAAGTGTTGCGAGAATGTGTTACGTGCAATAAAGGTCATAAACCCTAGTATAAGAGGCCAGGCCTCAGAGATGTGGTTAGAGCACCTCGTGACGATACAAGCTGTCTGAATTGATGTGTTCTCCTCCGGAGAGAATAAAATCCCCGTTTCCTGCCTTCCAGTCTCCAGCGCCTGCTTCTTCATTGATTAATATTGGTGGGTCATAGAGGCGACACCGCCGGGCAACATAAAGGGGTCTTTGGTTACTGGTTGTCTTTGAACCCCTTTTAACAATTGGCGTCCCAAACGTGGGGCCCATCAGCGACTCGTGGATCCAGTGGGAGAGGTCCTGACGACAGAGTGAACGACTGCAACGATCGGAAGGTACCCTGTCCGATAGACCCTCGTCTGACAGCCGATCATCCGAACTTCACTGGTTCCGAACAGACCTCTCTCGAGTGATCTGCGGTCCTGACTGGGAACCATCAGGAGTGCCACGAGGAGTACGGAGAGAAGAGGACGATCGGGCGCTGGATTCGGAAGACAAGAAACTGTCCATGCGGTCCGGGTAAGGTTGTGTAAACACGACAAATTGCGAAAGTGATTGATAATTGAAAGTGATTGATAATTGATGAGAAAATACTAGTATTACTTTTTGTTAATTTATTTGGAGATTCGCTGTCTGCAAACGGAGAAACAACAGGCTCTCCCTTTATAAACAGTGAAGGATAGGTACGCATCCGTCGGACCTATCTTTCTCCCCCACTGAACAATTGCCCCTCCCCCCCATTGATTAACTGTTATAGATTGTTTTCTGGAGATTCTCTGTCTGCAAACAGGGACGAATAGGTCCCCTCTTTGCAGATAGTGAAAGGGTAGGTGACGCGAACCTTTGCAAGCCTACTTATTCTCCCCATTGACCATATTGATTTTTTATTTTTGACCTAACATTGATTGCTCAAGATTGGTTCATGAGGTATTCACTGCCTGCAAACAACGTAGAATAGAAATATTCTGTCTAGTCTTTGCACGCAGTGATAAGACAGGTAGTGCTGACTATTATCCCATTGTGATCCGTCATGCCTGTCTTCTCCCCACTGGTTAGTAGCCTGTTTAGCCCGGACCGCTTATTAGAGATGAACCATCCGGCTCCGCTGGAAGGCACCCCTAATAAGGACATGTTCATGAAGCATGTATTAATCGCTATAGCCTATAGTGAGCTGTGGCATAAATATACGAAAAGGGATCGAGAAAGTCAGTGGCCACTGATAGGATCCTTCGACCTTGACAAAATAAAAACGGTAGAAATAGCCCTTCGTAGGAATGAAACAACACCTATTATGCTCGATAGTCTTGGTATGTGGCGCAAAGAAGCCACACGACGAAGGGAAAGCGATGAAGTCAGAAAGGGTGAAGAGACACGACGGACAACCCTCCAAACGTCTAGTAGGCAAAGGGAAGGGCCAGCGATGGCACAGTTCCGAGAAGTAGACATGAAAAGGGAACGGTGTAAGGGGATGTGTCGACAGGACAACCCCGGGACGCGACGACCCGAAAGTAATCCCCCGACACTATGCACAGGACGAACAGATTTAAAACAAAACCAATGTGCTTTCTGTAGATGTCTCGGGCACTGGAAAGCCCAATGCCCGACTCTACAGAGCATAGGTAAGAACGGAGGGTCGACAGAAAGAACAGGCCGACAGAAAGGGAAAAGGCGCGAGATAAAAACCAATCAGACTAGCGCAGATGGAACAGATAGAACCACCCCGTTTGATTATGCTCGATGGCACAGATTTCGTCAGACCAATTTTAACGACATGTTAGAGTTCTGGGACTGATTGCTCTCTGTTGCTCCCCCACTCTGAAAAACAAACAATTACAGGTCAGCGTAAACAACCCCCGTTAGAAAAAAGGGACTCAAGGAAGCCAAGCATCTGTTATACAATTTAGGATTTAATTACAGTAAAGATAACACACAACCAATAGTGAATAGAATAACTAGTAAAACACCCTCTAAAGCAAACTGTACTAATAGGAGAAATACAAAACATATTACGCTCACTCCGGAAGTCCTCGAAATGTAACAGTTCGATGGTCCCGCCCATCCGAAACACATAGCACGTGTGGGGCGGGGCCTGCCAGCAGCCATGGACCAAAAGAGATCGCCGGCGAGAAGGTACCGGAGACTCCACAAAGCAGGCAATGAAATGGTCTTCCCATACTACCCTTCCAGGGATGGCGTCCCCCGGGCCGCGAGTAGGGAGGGGGCGGATGCAAATGACCCCCTCCCTCGTATCTCCTGGTCCGGCCATCACGAATTCCTCCATCGAACGGATGCAGGGTGGGCGGGGAGGGAGAGGCGACGCGGACGAGCCTCTCCCGCCTCCGCAGGTAGGAGGCTTCCCTGCCCTGGCCCGGCGCCGATGTCCTCCAGCCGGGCGACGGCCATATACCTGCGCAGCACAGAACTTACAATGTCCGACGCACATATATTTTCGCAGCACAGGACATACAATGTCCAACTGGTATATTTGCGTAGCACAGGACATACAATGTCCGACGGGCATACTTGAATAGCACCGGATGTACAATGGTCCCCCAAGAGTCGGAATCAGGGGTGTAGGGTGGTCATCATGTGCACCCCTGATTCGAAGGGACAGCGTGGGATGCGCCGGGAGAGGGAGGCGGCACGGACGAGCCTCCCTCACCTCCCCAGATGAAGGCTCCACTGCTGCACCCTGGCGCCCCGAACCAAAATGTCCTGCTCCAGCAGCATGATGTTCTGTCTTTGTCGCCACAAGAAGTTTCTTCCACTCCTGAAAGATACGACGGAGGGCGGCTGCCGCATGGTCTCAAAATGGCGTCTGGGCCCTCGGAAGGCGGGTCTAGGCCTCTGGAGTAACTTTGTCCGAAATTGCAACTCGGGCACTTGCCCACCTGGGCGCAAGCCCCTACCATCGACAAACATCCCCTCGACTTTGAAGATTCTACCAAAGTCCCGAGAGCCTTCAGCCCCTTCAGGCTTCCGGTGGGGAACAGCTGCATTGATCACTAATGAAATAACCACGGCACAGCAACAAGATGGCGGTGCTCTCGTGTCTGCATCAGCTTCCGTCTGAACCACCCCGGAACATTATGGGCTAACGAACTCGAGTAAGTTCCGGCTGAACATCAACATGACCCGGTAAGAAAGACTCTACCTCCCTCCCCCTCTTGATTGACGGTCCACACCACCAGCCCCTCTGTTAGCACAGTTTTTTTTTGAACTGCCGAAAGGGGCCCTGGTTCAACCGCCAATCGTTGGAGACATTTTTGCCCCTGATGCTACTTCCGGACTAAACCGGCCTCGTCCAAAATGGCGCCGGTCTCAATAGGAACTAACGGATGCGTCGTGGTGTTCCTTAGCTAATGAAACTTGATGTACTAAGATGTATATACGAACCTTTGCGCACTTGATGAAAAAGGGAGGAGGGTTCACTTGACGAACATTTGAAAGGGGTCCCGTAAAAATGTTGATTTCAATGAACGATTTATTTTGATATTTGTTGTAACTGGTACATAACGTCGCTTATGATGCACACCCACGGTATACATCTAGGAAATGTGAGTACAATGAGCTTGACTGTGTTTCCATTTATGAACTGAAATGCCCCTAATCCCTCATCACGCAATGAAACGTTTTTAGTTACTTGCAAATAATTAATTAGGCCTTTTTTTTAACATGTTCTTGTGCCGCAAAATAACCCCCTACTGTATGTGCTTCCATCGTCGACATGTCCGGCCAGAATATGATTGCACTCTCACATTTTACGTACTGAACGATTATGCAAATAAAGGTTTTCCAAACTATGAATAGGCATCACATACTTTTGTAAATGTGGGAATTGGTGGGAGGGCTTTTTCTGTGTGCAACCGTTCTGCTCTTTTTTTAAGGTTATCTGAAAAATGGTTGTTCGGCCCTGAATTGATGATCGAATCAAAAGGTATGATACGCTGCCTCCAAAATATGCGACTAAGATGTGTGAACTAACGTATGAAGAAGGACCTCGACTTCTGAGAATGGGTAAAGTAATGCGGTGTGATTGATAAAATGTTATAAAGGTATGGTGGTCGAAGGTACTAAGGGACAGGGTTGACCGAAGAACTGATATGCCTTAGAACATCACAGCTTTGGGAATGATTTAAGGATCCCGATGGCCAGATACATCTACAAAACCGGGTACCTCGCGCTAGGCACCTCTGATTCCTTTTTTTAGCGTTTCCCTACACACGATCCATAATGCCACCCTCGAACCCCCCACAAACCATCTATCACACTGCCCGTCCCCTTAACTTCAGAAACCAAGACCCTAGGGATTATATCCCGAGGAGATAAGTACGAGTATGTGGTAAGTAAAGGACTTTCGTGCCCGTACATTTGAAGTGCTCGAATGTTGTTCCCCCTCCCTTTTTCCTCCTTTTTCCCTCTGCAGGTTACATTGGAGTCCCGATTAGAGTATCGTAAGGGATCTGGGGCCACGTCACGCCCGATGCATGAAAACGGACTAACGCTGCAAGACGACACAAAAAGACGCCCTACCCAATGCGCGACCTTTTTTGTACCTGACCTAATGCTCTTCCGTCACAAAACTGCATGCTTTCTACATCCTAACACAGACCCGAAACGTCTAACGTTGGGTAATGCACTGAATAGCCCAAACAATACACGGTCATTCTCCATGTCACACGTGTACTATTTGGCCTATTGTTACTCTCTCTCTCTCTCTCTCTCTCTCTCTCTCTCTCCCTCTCTCTCTCTCTCTCTCCCTTTCTCTCTCTCTCTCTCTCTCTCTTTCACCCCTCACACACTTTCCCTCTTCCTAGCGACTGGCACCTAATTGGCGAACCTGGTGCACCTCCTGATTGGCCCCAAATACCACAAGTATTTGCACAAATTCGTCCTAAATAAAACTGTATCGATACCACGTTACTACCTCTCCTTTTCTGCTAAATAGGGATGAAAATTAAATTGGCCTAAAGGAAAGGGACAGGTAAGACGACTAAGGTTCCCTAAATTTGACCCACAGTCAGGGAACTATTTGTCAGTGGCTTCTATGATAAAATGTGTCTGTGGTAATGCGACCTTCCCCATTCCAAATTGTCTCCATACCCCAAGCAGTAAGAAATGATCGAGACACCCCCGTCTTCCCAAAATGCCCCCAGTTTGGTATCAGTTGCCCTGAACGAGAACCTGAAAAACGCCCCTTGCTCCAATTCGCTGTGTTCCTAACTGTTTTCCATAAAATCCCACCCACCCCAAGGATAAGTTTAATAATTATCGCAAGCCCCCCCCGAGTTTTTGTAGTAACCAGGTTGCGAGAATTTATATAGAAAGTTAGAAAGATATGTGCAAAGTTAAAATTAGATCGAAAACCGAAAGAACTTGTTGCAGTAAACCTTGTTGAAAATAGGATGTTTTGATGTAATGGAGAGTCGTTTAGCCTATGTTCATCCCTCAGAAGGATGCCTATCAGACTATGGTGAATAGCACGTTGCACTTTTCCGTAAGATACAAAGCCCTGAAGACCGGCCTAGCCTTGCAAGACTCGTACTAGGGAAATGGGTCTCTACCAGAAGAACTGACATCTACTGTAATAGACGAATGCAATGAATGGGTACCAGACCTCGTGCCACGACAAATGAATGTAATAACCAACAAAACACCAAAGAATTAGCCACGAAGGGAAGTTGTAGGAAATCCAGCAAACCCATCATCAATTGTTTATACGTTGGCTGCAAACCTCAATGTAGCGGATGTTTACCCCAGTTGCTTGGTGTTGGGAGAGAAATAGGTTTATGTAATTACCTTCCTCTGCAAAATCTCTAAAGACTGTCTTTTCGAACTCATTTAAGGGTACCGCCGTCGGAGGAGAAAGAGACCGGATGTGGGAGCACGCAGCCTGACTGCGGATCGTGGAACCTCAGCGACGGAGGCCAAGGCGAGACCACAGCAGTAAGGAGTCGCAGGATGAGGCACTGTTTCAGACAAAGCTAAGGAAAGGGCTGACCTGAAGCCCCTGCTCTATGATCGACGTGTGCCAAAAAGTCCCCGCTCTCTGAACCTGGTTATGGACCCGCCTGTCTCAAATTCTCCGTCCCCCTGATCTGTTCCCGACTTGGCCCTGCTCCATCCCCTCCTCCTCCGACCTACCATAAGGACTGTTCACACACACACCTTTCCACCTGAACTTCCAAGTTCCTCCAAATCCTACTGAGCTATCCAGAGAAGGGTATTCCCTGCGTCAAAAGGGAGGGAGCTCCGACTAAGTAGACCACGAACTATGTTAATCTCAGAACGGTGACCTAGAACTCCACCAAGGGTCGCCCCTAAAGAGAAGATGAACGAAGTATGTGGTTCTACCCGCTGCTGAACGCCTCGATGATGATGAAAGCAACAGGAAATACCCACCACAGAGACTCAAGAAACAAACAGACCCCACAACTCAAAGACAATTGCACTTTTCATCACAATCCTTTTTCTGCCTCCTAATAACTATGCTCTGGGTTACGGAAGAAAATGCACCTGCTCCAAAACCGTAACGCATTTCTCCTATGAGGTCTGGCGAATCAAAACAAAAATGTACCCCTGCCCGCAGACCTTTAACGACTCAATCCACATGAACATTCCTGTTGACAGAACGAATTGTAATCCAGGTGCTTAACAGTGCCAACAGAAAACGACAAAGACACTGAGAACTCTGATTCTTATTTTTATTATATCTCATTTCTCTCCCAACCACCATTGGACTGACTATGCTCTCGCCGAGTACAAAAAGGACTTACTTATATGATAACTTACCAGTTCCTATTCCAAATGACTATAAGTATCTATGATCTGTACCCAACGCCCTCGCTACATAATTCTAGTCTGATATTGCATTACGATGACTTTTTCTGCAACCAACTTAACGATGAACCCGCCTACTAGATGATGAGATTTTTCAATGTGATGTTTATAATGTGATGTTTATGTACAGTTCATTTGCCTAAGTCCCCTCTCCCTTACTTATGACCGCTGCAATAGGTATAGATAGGAAATAGGCCAGCAAGATGTCTTGGAAATGTTAAAGGGAGGACTGTGGAAAATTAATACAGTTTAGTGAACATTATCTGCGCCATCTTGCCTTTTTCCGATGCCACACTTTTCGTCATGCACATCCGCCATACTTTAGCCGTTACGATCAGAATCACCCTCACGAAAGACCCCCACGCACCGGTCATTCCCACTCTCACATGCCTTGCATATAGGCAGCAGCCATTTTGAGCATCATGGCCTCCCTGCCCCTCGCTAATAGCCAGCGCGTCTCTCTCTCTCTCTCCTAACCTCGCAAGCATCCCCCGCACGCTGACAACCCCCGCTCTCTCATGCCTTGGGTCATAAACCCCTCTTCAGCGCAGCTTCACCACAGAATCCCATCCTGTTCCCAGCGCGACACCTCCCTTCATTCCTTTCATGGTCTATGCAAACCCCCTTTTCCTGTGTCCCCGTTTGTCTTCCTTGTTCCCAGGCCACCACCTGGCCCTGCGGATACTGTTTATCACCCTTTACAGTAGGAAGCTTCCCCTCCCCATCAAAAGACCCTCGAGCTGATCAAAGCCCCCACCCTATGAGATCCGATCAACCCCACGCATTCCGTGAATCGGCGGAATGCCCTGCTGCGCGACAATCATCACCTGTTGTGACCGGGGTGGGGAATTCAACTGTAAATGTATGTGGGAACGGACCTGAAGGGGAGATTCCGAGGATGTTCTTTCAAATATCAAAGTGTTGCGAGAATGTGTTACGTGCAATAAAGGTCATAAACCCTAGTATAAGAGGCCAGGCCTCAGAGATGTGGTTAGAGCACCTCGTGACGATACAAGCTGTCTGAATTGATGTGTTCTCCTCCGGAGAGAATAAAATCCCTGTTTCCTGCCTTCCAGTCTCCAGCGCCTGCTTCTTCATTGATTAATATTGGTGGGTCATAGAGGCGACACCGCCGGGCAACATAAAGGGGTCTTTGGTTACTGGTTGTCTTTGAACCCCTTTTAGCAGTTAAACCATTGCAACATTACACCCTCACAACCAACCCACCACACAATGAGACCAAACTGTATTCTGTAAAAATATATATCTTTATATAAATTTCAAGCAGGCTTGTGAATACAGTTATCAAACTTTCGAATAGCGGTTCCAAGTTACCTAGTTCAAGTTGCCACAGTTCTTTCTAGCAATAAGCGTTCTTTAGGGCCTTCTGCCCGGTTCAACAAAGTTCTTAAGGCGGCTTCCAGGGGAGCTGTCCCACGTCGCGTTGCCTTCCCGGGGTCGCTGTTCGTTGCGGCTCTCAGCCGAGCAGGTCACGGGTCATCCTGGGCAGCGGTGCTCTGTGGCGGCAGGGTCCTTTCCTCGTCGTCCGCTCCGACCCTGGAGGCGGCGGCTGTGTGGTGGCGGCAAGTGGCAGTACGGTCCTCAAGTGCAGGACGTACCCAGCCAAGTGCCGGTGGCAGCTGTGCGCTCACAGCTGAGCTGTCGGGCAGGATACCGACCAGGAGGATTCTCACAGGGCGACTGTCCGTCTTTGCAAGTGGATTGGCTGCTTGTGGCGCAGTCAACTCGGGAGCTCGGACCGGACAGGTCCTCCTTCACTTTGCTCTCGGGCTCCCGGTGCAGTTGCGGTCACGGTGTTCGGGCCAGTGGCGGCTGGACCTCACGTTGCTCTCGCTGTTGCTTTGGGCCCCGGTCACGGTGGTCAGGTGGATGTCGTTGCCTTGGAGGAGATTCCTCAGTCGGTACTGCAGCGATAAGCAGCACCCACAGTCGCTTTCTTCAGGATGTAGCGCCCACTGGTCCTGGGGCGCTGGTCAGGGGGCAAGTTCACAGCAAGCCCTTGGAGATTGTTTCTGCAGAGTTTGGCACAAAGTCTTGTAAAGCAAGAGTCTTCTCGTAGTCTTTCCTTTTTCCTCTCCTTCGGCAGCAAGGCACCGGACACAGGCAAGAGACAGCACCCTTCCTTGTCCTTCACGGTCCTTCTCGTCGGGCAGAGTTCCTTCTGTAGCCCAAACCGGATCTAACTTTCAAGGAACAGGGCTCCTTCTTTTATACGGTATTTCTTTTGTTCTTGCAGGCCAGGGGGGCCTTTGCATAGCCACTTTCAGTCCTTGAGTACTCCGGTGGGTGTAATCCGGCTTCTGCTTTCAGTGTGAGGGGCAGGCGCATCAGACGCCCCACAGGAGGTGGAGCCAGCATTGTGCGGACAGGGGCAGCCAGAGTACCTTGTTGATGGGGCTTCGCCCTTCCTGGGCCAGATGTCGGCTGAGTCATCAGTCGCTCCCCAGGAGGGTGGAGCCAGCATTGTGGTGGCAGAGCACAGCAAGATCCAGAGTCAAGAGCCACTCCTACCTCCCACTAAGGTGTAATCTGCGCATTCACCACCTGTCATCCCCCCAGCCCTGTCACTCACACATCCCGGACAATCAGATACACATACCAGCAGAGGCGGGCTGAAATGGTTAGGCAAGCAAATGCTAACTTTCTAAAAGTAGCATTTGCAAACACAGGATACTAAAATAAACTTGACTACAAGAAATATTTCATCATCCTGAGTTCAGGCATACTAAACACGACTCGCTACCATGCTCCTTGAGCCTGCTGGGATTATAGGGTGTAATAATTCCAGCAACTCAGTCTGGCCTAACGGAAGCAGGTAGCCTTCAATAGTGAAATACGATTTTGGTTGTAAGTCACTACTAGGACATGCCACACACATCAGGGCTTGTCCTACCTTACACCTACAACGCACCCTGCCCGCAGGCCTACCATAGGGGTGACTAATATGTAGTCAAGGGAAGGTTCAGGGGCTGGCAAGTGGGTGCACTTGCCCAGCTAGCGTGACAGTACGAGACCGCACGCGGGTTCTGCGGTCGCAGTCCCCAGACACATCTTTACGGCTGCTTCGGTGGGTGGCGCAACCAGCGCTGCAGGCCCACTAGCAGTATTGGCATCTACAAGCCCCGGCACTCCTAGTGCACTTTACTAGGGACTAACAGTAAATCCAATGAACCCATCATGGATACCAATCGCATGTACAATTTACAGTAGGGAGCACTTGCACTGCGGCACGGGTCGGCCGTGGCGCAGTGCCCTGAGTATCGGAAAACCAGCAAAACATCGGAGGCACATCAGCAAAAGGTGGAAGGGAAACTCACGCCAAGGTGCCAGGTCTAACATGTGTCCCCTCCAGCTGAAATGTGGGGGGAACTACCCTTCCCCAGGGAGTTCCACATCACTAAGGCGGAAAAATCTGGACAGACCGTCAGCGTTGGCGTGATCGGTGCCAGGGCGGTGTTCCACCGTAAAGTCCATACTCTGTAGAGAAATGGACCACCTCAACAGTTTTGGGTTCTCACCCCTCATTTGCATCAACCATCTGAGGGGCCTGTGGTCCGTCTGAACTCGGAAGTGAGACCCAAACAAGTAGGGTCTTAGCTTCTTCAGCGCCCAGACCACAGCAAATGCTTCACGCTCTATTGCACGTGGAGAGGTGTGGCTCACTGGTTAGAGGCGGCAGACCTGAGAGCAGAGAACGGCCCGGGACCAGGGTTCGATTCCCGACGCGGCGGGGTCTTGGACCAGGGTCAGCGGACTGATAATTCTCGCATCGGTGCCTACTCCGACCAGGGATCACACTCGGCAACTCTGGGCATTAGCTTGCCTCATCTCCACAACGGCCCCACACAAACGCCAGGGATGCCTGGTTTCACCTTGGAGACCCCCAGGAGGGACTATCTCACAGGGAAAGCCAGGACGGGTTCCCCAGCGGTCTATAGCGCTACAAGGCCTGCGGGTAGCAGTGCGCTTTACAAGACACAACAATTTACAATTTACAATTTACTCCACCTACTTTCCCGTGGAAGTAACCTCCTACTTATGAAGGCTATGGGGTGGTCAAAGCCCTCCTCAGTCATCTGTGAAAGAACAGCCCCTACACCATGCTCTGAAGCGTCTGTTTGCACTATGAATTCCTTGAGAAATCAGGAGCCAGGAGCACGGGCGCCGTGCACATGGCAGTCTTCAGGGTGTCAAAAGCCTTCTGACAGGTGTCAGTCCAAATCACATTCCTGGGCTGCTTCTTCGAAGTCAGCTCTGTCAAGGGGGTCACAATTGTGCCATAGCCCTTGACAAACCTCCTGTAATACCCAGTGAGCCCAAGGAAGGCTCTCACCGCAGTCTGGGTCTTGGGGGGTTCCCAAGCCAGGATGGTCTCAATTTTGGGTTGCAAGGGTGCTACCTTGCCACTCCCCACTTGGTGTCCCAAGTACACCACTGAACCCTGCCCAATCTGGCACTTGCTTGCCTTGATTGTGAGGCCTGCTCTGCGCAGGGCCATCAACACTTCCCAGAGGTGTCGCAGGTGTTCTGGCCAGGTGCCACTGAACACCGCGATGTCATCCAGGTAGGCGGCACTGAACTCGTCCAGCCCAGCCAACACCTGGTTGACCAATCTCTGAAAGGTGGCAGGGGCATTCTTCATTCCAAATGGCATCACCCGGAACTGGAAATGCCCATCTGGTGTAGAGAATGCCGACCTCTCTTTTGCCCCATCGGTCAAGGCGATCTGCCAGTACCCAGACGTCAAATCAAACGTACTGAGGAACCGGGCAGCCCCCAGCCGATCAATGAGCTCATCAGCTCTGGGGATGGGGTGCGCGTCAGTCTTCGTGACTGAATTGAGTCCTCTGTAGTCCACACAGAACCGTAGTTCGGGTGTGGCTCCCGGCGCAGCAGCCTTCGGGACCAAGACCACGGGGCTGGACCAAGGACTGCTGGAAGACTCAACCACCCCAAGGGCAAGCATCTTGGAGACCTTCTCCTTGATGCAGGCCCGGACCCTGTCAGTCACTCTGTAAGCCTTATGCTTCACAGGTAAGCTGTCCCCAGGGTCCACATCATGGACGCACCAATCTGTGACACTCGGAACCAGGGAGAACAGATCTGGAAACTGCCCCAGCAACTGGCGGCAGTCTTCCTGTTGTTCGGGGGTCAGGGTGGGTGAGAGGTTAACTCCATCCACTGACCCGTCCTTCTCACAGGCCACTAAGAGGTCAGGAAGAGGCTCCGACTCCTCCTCCATTCCGTCATCAGTTGCCAACAACATGCCCACTTCGGACCTTCGTAAGTGGGGCTTGAGGCGGTTGACATGTAGGACCCTTAAAGGGTTCCTGGGCGTCTTCATGTCCACCAAGTATGTCACTGGGCTCTTGCGCTCCACAACCTCAAATGGGCCTGTCCACTTATCCTGAAGGGCACAAGGCTCCACTGGGGCCAGGACATACACCTCTTGTCCAGGCTGAAGCTCGACCAGAGTGGCATTCTGGTCGTACCACCGCTTCATCTCCTCCTGGCTCGCTTCCAGATTTGCCTCGGCAAGTTGTCTGAAGCGTCTGGTTTGGTTTCTGAAGGCCAGCATGTAGCTATATACATTCTGGGGAGGTTTCCTGGGAGATTGCTCCCAGCCTTCCTTTACCAAACTCAGCGGTCCGGTCACGGGGTGACCGTACAGTAGCTCAAAGGGGCTGAACCCTAGGGACTTCTGTGGTACCTCGCGATATGCAAAGAGCAGGCATGGTAAGAGGACGTCCCACTTACGCCTCATTGGACCTTCTAGGCCCATGATCATGCCTTTCAGGGTTCGGTTGAATCTCTCAACCAACCCGTTACCTTGAGGATGGTAAGGCGTGGTGAACTTATACGTTACGCCACACTCTTGCCAAAGGGACTTCATATACTTGGATATGAAGTTGGTCCCCCTGTCGCTCACCACCTCTAGAGGGAATCCTACTCGTGAGAAAATTCCCATCAGTGCACGTCCCACCACGGGGGCCGTCACTGTCCTCAGAGGGATGGCTTCGGGGTACCGGGTGGCATGATCCACCAAGACCAGGATGAACCTGTTGCCCATGGCTGTCTTGGGGTCCAGAGGCCCAACGATGTCAATACCCACTCGCTGGAATGGCGTACCGACCACAGGGAAGGGTTGGAGGAGAGCCTTGTTCTTCCCTCCGGTCTTCCCACTTGCCTGGCAAGTCGGACAGGTTCTACAATGAGCGTCTGAGCTCTTGTGCATTTGGGGCCAGTAAAAGTGGGTGACAAGCCTGTCATAGGTCTTGTCCATCCCAAAATGTCCTGCTAAAGGCACATCATGAGCCAGACCCAGTAGGAAGGCTCTGAACTTCTGGGGTACCACCAGCACACGGGCTGACCCAGGTTCAGCAGCCTTAGGCTCTGAATACAGGAGGTCGTTCTCCCAGTACACATAATGTGTTTTGGCCTGAACACCATTGGCCTGGTCTGCAGCCTGCTGCCGCATACCCACGAGAGAAGGGCATTCTTTCTGCTCCTTGCAGAATTCCTCCCTGGAGGGTCCTCCTTCTTGCTGCCAATGGGTCAGCTCAGGCAGGTCCCCCAGTTCGGCGATCTGTTCCCCTGTAGGCTCCAGGGCATCCCCCTCAAGGTCTGCTTCCTCCTGGACCGTGGGAACTTCAGGGACCGGTTTCCCGCGTCCCCTGCGCCTTCTCTCTAAGGCCGGTTCCTGGGCCTCTCCTTCCGGCCCCAGGACCTCTTGATCACCCCTACTGGCTGCCATTGACCGGGTGGTCACGCACGCCCAGTCAGGCAGACCCACCATCCGCAGGTGAGTCATTTTCTCCACCTTTTCCCAAGGGGAGTGCTCCAAGTCATTCCCTAGCAAACAGTCAACAGGTATGGTTTTTCTTACACAGACCTGCAGAGTACCAGAGACCCCCCCCCCCACTCGAAGGGAACTTGAGCCATCGGACACTGACTCTCCGAATTATCAGCGTTGATAACCCTACAGTAGGCATGGGGTACAACCTGCTCTTGAGACACCAGGTGCTGCCTCACTGCAGTCACACTGGCTCCTGTGTCTCTAAGAGCCTCAGCTTCCTTGCCATTGATGATCACCACCTGCCCATATTTCTTAGTGTTAGAGGGCAGGTAGTTCGTAGGGATCATCTCACTGTCTCCTAGTGAGACTAGGGTCATGTGAACGGGATCTCCACCCCCCGGGACCATCACTTCTTCTCCTAAGTGAACGCTAGTCACTTGACGGGGCGGAGCACCAGTGGGTGTGGGTTTTCCAAACAGGCGACACTTGGGGTCACTGGATATGTGCCCAGGCTCGCCACATTTGTAACAATTGAAGGGCCCCTTTGGAACAGGTTTACCTGTCGGGGTCCCATTCTGCTTCGGGGGTGGGGGAGGCTGAGAACCTTGCTGCTGGTTCCCCTGGGAACTACTTTGGGGGCCTTTTTGGAACCCTTTCTGTTTTCCCCCCTTGTCCCCCCCACTCTTCTGCTGGGGACCCTGCCCACTCTTGGCGGAGTCTCCCACGGGACCCTTGTGGACCCTGGTGCTGAGCCAGCGGTCCGCCTCCTCAGCAAGCTTCCTCGGGTTGGACAGCTTGCTATCGATCAGGTGTTGGCGTAACTCAGGAAAACAGTGATCAGACAAGTGCTCCCATGCAATCAAATCAAAGAGACCTTGAAAATCATTCACTTTGCTACCCTTCACCCAACCATCCAGTGCTCTGCAAAAGTAAGTCACATACTTCACATACGTATTCCCAGGCCGCTTAGTACATCCCCTAAACTTCTGTCTATACATTTCAGGGGTAAGCCCGTACCTGTTCATTAAAGCTTCTTTCATGTGGGAATAGGATCTCTGTTTTTCAACGGGCAAATCTAGCAAGGTATCTCGCCCTTCGCTAAGGAACCTTCCCCACAACCCCGCTCCCCAATCCTTGTCAGGGACCCGGTGGGAGGACATGGCTACCTCGTATGCCCTAAACCACTGTCCTATGTCATCCCCTTTAAAGAACTCTTTAACTACGTCCTTAGGGATGTGCACTCTTGACTCTACCTGCACTGGCGATGTGCGGCCACCAGAGGGAGGATGATCCAAGCCTCTCTCCTTCAGACTCATCTCCCTCATTTTCACTTCGTAATCCATTTGGTGCTTTCGCTCTTCCAGCGCCATTCTTTTTGTTTCAAGCTCCAGTTGGATTTTTAATTCTGCCAGCTTTCTCTCGTGATTCCTTGTTTCTTTCCTATCTGCCAGCTCCTCTGGCGACAGGCCTTTACCAAAGCTGTGCACGCTGTCTTGCCTTTCGAGATCCACCAGATCCCCAAGTGCATTCTGCTCCTCCGTTGCAACTTGCTCCGCGAGGGCGTCTTGATCCTCCGGGGCCTTTCTGGACTCTATCCAGGCTTTCAGGGCCTTGTAGAGCTCTGGCTTATTCTTGCAACCAACGTGCGGAACCTTGAGTTTCTTGCAAAAAAACTTCAGTTCAGCTCTGGTGTATTTATCCAGCTTCGCGGCGTCCCACTCCACCTCCAACACCTCAGAGGTCGTGGATTCCGCTCCATCCAGTCTCTTCGTGCCCGGCATGGTTCTCACACTCGGAATCTTCTTTTCGGCAAAATTCAAAAGCAAAGTCTGTGGCTAAGTAACTGTGCAATGGTCGGAAGCTCAGGTATAAATATTGCAAATGTAGATTCGAAAATCCTCACCGCTGCGTCCAATGTAGGAAGGGGGAGGCTCTAGTTGGTGCAGTGCAACACTAGCGACAAGCAGGGACTCTCTCTTCCTCGTCAGGGCTGAGGGTTACCTTCCAGACAACCTCTGCTTACCCTCTAGGTAGTGTGGCTTAAGCAGTCGTAGGCTAATCTTTGGGGCACATAGGGTTAAACACTTGCAACATTACACCCTCACAACCAACCCACCACACAATGAGACCAAACTGTATTCTGTAAAAATATATATCTTTATATAAATTTCAAGCAGGCTTGTGAATACAGTTATCAAACTTTCAAATAGCGGTTCCAAGTTACTTAGTTCAAGTTGCCACAGTTCTTTCTAGCAATAAGCGTTCTTTAGGGCCTTCTGCCCGGTTCAACAAAGTTCTTATGGAGCAGGCGGCTTCCAGGGGAGCTGTCCCACGTCGCGTTGCCTTCCCGGGGTCGCTGTTCGTTGCGGCTCTCAGCCGAGCAGGTCACGGGTCATCCGGGGCAGCGGTGCTCTGTGGCGGCAGGGTCCTTTCCTCGTCGTCCGCTCCGACCCTGGAGGCGGCGGCTGTGTGGTGGCGGCAAGTGGCAGTACGGTCCTCAAGTGCAGGACGTACCCAGCCAAGTGCCGGTGGCAGCTGTGCGCTCACAGCTGAGCTGTCGGGCAGGATACCGACCAGGAGGATTCTCACAGGGCGACTGTCCATCTTTGCAAGTGGATTGGCTGCTTGTGGCGCAGTCAACTCGGGAGCTCGGACCGGACAGGTCCTCCTTCACTTTGCTCTCGGGCTCCCGGTGCAGTTGCGGTCACGGTGTTCGGGCCAGCGGCGGCTGGACCTCACGTTGCTCTCGCTGTTGCTTTGGGCCCCGGTCACGGTGGTCAGGTGGATGTCATTGCCTTCGAGGAGATTCCTCCGTCGGTACTGCAGCGATAAGCAGCACCCACAGTCGCTTTCTTCAGGATGTAGCGCCCACTGGTCCTGGGGCGCTGGTCAGGGGGCAAGTTCACAGCAAGCCCTTGGAGATCGTTTCAGCAGAGTTTGGCACAAAGTCTTGTAAAGCAAGAGTCTTCTCGTAGTCTTTCCTTTTTCCTCTCCTTCGGCAGCAAGGCACCGGACACAGGCAAGAGACAGCACCCTTCCTTGTCCTTCACGGTCCTTCTCGTCGGGCAGAGTTCCTTCTGTAGCCCAAACCGGATCTAACTTTCAAGGAGCAGGGCTCCTTCTTTTATACAGTATTTCTTTTGTTCTCGCAGGCCAGGGGGGCCTTTGCATAGCCACTTTCAGTCCTTGAGTACTCCGGTGGGTGTAATCCGGCTTCTGCTTTCAGTGTGAGGGGCAGGCGCATCAGACGCCCCACAGGAGGTGGAGCCAGCATTGTGCGGACAGGGGCAGCCAGAGTACCTTGTTGATGGGGCTTCGCCCTTCCTGGGCCAGATGTCGGCTGAGTCATCAGTCGCTCCCCAGGAGGGTGGAGCCAGCATTGTGGTGGCAGAGCACAGCAAGATCCAGAGTCAAGAGCCACTCCTACCTCCCACTAAGGTGTAATCTGCGCATTCACCACCTGTCATCCCCCCAGCCCTGTCACTCACACATCCCAGACAGTCAGATACACATACCAGCAGAGGCGGGCTGAAATGGTTAGGCAAGCAAATGCTAACTTTCTAAAAGTAGCATTTGCAAACACAGGATACTAAAATAAACTTGACTACAAGAAATATTTTATCATCCTGAGTTCAGGCATACTAAACACGACTCGCTACCATGCTCCTTGAGCCTGCTGGGATTATAGGGTGTAATAATTCCAGCAACTCAGTCTGGCCTAACGGAAGCAGGTAGCCTTCAATAGTGAAATACGATTTTGGTTGTAAGTCACTACTAGGACATGCCACACACATCAGGGCTTGTCCTACCTTACACCTACAACGCACCCTGCCCGCAGGCCTACCATAGGGGAGACTAATATGTAGTCAAGGGAAGGTTCAGGGACTGGCAAGTGGGTGCACTTGCCCAGCTAGCGTGACAGTACGAGACCGCACGCGGGTTCTGCGGTCGCAGTCCCCAGACACATCTTTACGGCTGCTTCGGTGGGTGGCGCAACCAGCGCTGCAGGCCCACTAGCAGTATTGGCATCTACAAGCCCCGGCACTCCTAGTGCACTTTACTAGGGACTAACAGTAAATCCAATGAACCCATCATGGATACCAATCGCATGTACAATTTACAGTAGGGAGCACTTGCACTGCGGCACGGGTCGGCCGTGGCGCAGTGCCCTGAGTATCGGAAAACCAGCAAAACATCGGAGGCACATCAGCAAAAAGTGGAAGGGAAACTCACGCCAAGGTGCCAGGTCTAACAGAGGGGCTGGCCCATTCCCACGAGGGCCGGCCCCCGCAAAGTTGCGCTGCGATCCACGGCCAGGAAACCTTTTCTGTAAAGCCTTGTTTGAAAGGGGAGACTCTCCCCTTTCAAACGAGACCTCGCTAAAAGCTGGGGAGGCCGTTTTCAGCCTGTTTTCCCCATCGGAGTCGAACGCAGCCTTACCTGCTGCTTTCTCGGCTCTGGTGGGGAAAACTATTACGTCAGAGCCCCTCGCGGCACGCTGATGTCCCAGATGGCCAGGAAGGGGGAGGGGAGAGACACAGAAAGCTGTCCGTGTCTCCAACAGGAAAAAAAAAAGAAAGGGGTCCCTCCCTCGTGTCATCCATTGGATGTGCACCGCACCAGAGAGGTAGTGCTGTTGTGTGTCGATTTAGATACAGTATATAGATTTCCCGATGTATGCCCTTATATAGGTACAATTCACATTGCCCTTATGCATGAACATCTATTCCTTAGGGGTGCTTTCATGACGTTCTAATGCCCAACTTGTACGTCAATACTGGCATTCCTAAAGACCATCAAGGTATAAATATACCTTCACTTGCTATGGCAAGGCACGGTGCGGTTTGGCTACCTACTTGCACGACGTGGCATGTCCCGAAGTAAGGCAAGTCCCCAACTGATGCACTGACCAGACGCTGTCTTCCTCCTTGCAGAGAATCCAGCTCCATTGCTTTTGACTTCCCTTGCAGGGTGTTAGAGATCGAGTCCGGGGAAGGAGATACCAACCTCTCTCAATTCAAGGTTTGGAGCTGATTAGAACCTAGAGAAACGTTTGGCAATTCTTTGCAAACGTAAACATAAGCTAAACTAGATTATAGCTAAAACAGCACCTACTTCTTCCCTCGTACTACACTTAGGTTAGGTACACTGGGGTGGGATTATTTTAGAAGCACCAGTTGAGTATTTTACTCTGTTTTATTTATGTATATATTGTTATATATGTCATAGCTACAGACCATGCTATTGCAGTATTATTTTATCTTACTGTTAACACTGTACGTATTATACTTCACATTCTGTCTTACGATTGTAGCAGTTATTATATCTTGCATGAGAAATACGACTGTTCAATAAACCCTTTTATTGAAATGCACATCTCTCTATTTCTGTGCAACTCTGTAGAAACGAAGCATGCACACTTGATTGAGTTAAACTGTAATCTATTGTTTCCACGATTCTGAGATTGTTCTGATTCTAAGGGAAACAAAGTTGTCATGTTAATGCAGTTGTCTCAGACTACTCCCTTCATGTTCATTCGAGAAGTTTCTAGTGACCTCTGAGTTAGCTGGCACACACAAGTAATTCATTTTAATGTACTCGACAGAGACATACTGACCTCAGTCCTATGTCAAATCTATAGTGTATATTATTCCAATGCGCAGAGCCTATCAGGGAAATAGGAGCTACACTTCATGGTGCCCAACGGTTTGGTAAGGCACTAATTTAACACTAGATACTGAAGTAACTCAGTCATGCTTTTCTCAGAGACCCTCTACTCATAATACTCCATAATACATCTGGAGTGGGGAGGGATAATATCCGCCATAGCTGAGTAGGACAAAAAATTCTTTGTATTCGCTGTTTGGTTTGTTGAACGCTGAAGGATACAGTGTTCCAAAATATTATGCACCTTACCTTTGTTCCCTTGAAACTTGCTCTGCAATTGTCATTTCACAATGACCGAAAACGGCAACAATACCGAAACCGGTGGAGCTACAGGCGACAACGCCATACCAGCTTTTCACTTAACAGGTTTTACTGAAACCGATGAGAATGCTATAATCATTCCTATTAATTTAAGAAGAGCCATCACTCTAAAACTTATAAAACATGGCCTAACACTAAGAGGTGGTAGAGCAGTTTTTGTGATAGATGTACATGAATCTAACCAGACAGAGGAATTCTACTCATGGATAGTATTCCCAGAACCAAATCCAGTAACACATATGCTTCACTTCTACAAAAAAGATGATCTACCAGAGGAATGTATTCCTTTCAAGGATATTGAAATTCCACTCACATACCAGGAACATAATCTCTGGTTTAAAGGCGCCCTAAAACATATAAATTACATTACCAGGCTCGGTCCACTAGGTAGACCAGGAGCAACATGGACGGTTTTAGCAGGTTTCACACCTCATCCTGAAATCGAAGACATGACAGATGTAGAATTACTTGCTTAACTTAAAGAGTTAATCAAAATCTACAGGCAATTGGTCCAATATGTCAAGCGGACTTTAACAGTCCAACCAACATTAGTTATTCCACAACAAACCTCTCACCAGGGGAATACACTACAAATCACTCCACAGACTTTAGACGCAGTCATGGGTAAGTTGCCCGCAAAACGTGAACTAATCCCAGTCTGGATAGCACAAAAAATTACTCCAATTGAAGCGGTATTTCCTAATACCAGCCCTTATGAGAAACATAGAATTCTAACAATCTGTTTACCAATGGGGATCACACTACATCTGGAAGAATGCCCCACTTGGGGCACAGTCTTTGCTGCTATTTACATTAAAACACATGGTGTTCCGTCTATGGCGGTCATACCTCAAGTCCTGAAACAAATTCAAAACGAATACGGGGCAGAGCCTGCTCTGAATTTAGGTATGAAATTACTGAAAAATTTTAACCAGGTCTCATCAATAATATTATCTAATATTAAAGGAGAAACAGCATCAGTGGCAATCCACCAGAAATTAAGGGAATTTGATGTAACAGAACAACCACAAGAACTAGCCAGAATAATTGAAAAATCTTATGAACAATTAGGCAGGGACAGTTTGGGTGGGAAACCAGTTAAACCCCAACTGTCTGAAAGTCCTGAAAAAGTCTTTACTATAAACACTCCTACATCTTCTAAAACGAAGTGGGAAAATAGCAAACAACCTTCCAAAGAGAAGCATTCTCATTCCTGAGGTAGGTCTCCTCAAAAGGAGCCCTCTGAAAGGAGGTATAACCTCAGGAATAGGGATAATTTGAGAAAACCTTACAGGTATCAAGATACTGATACACGTTCCTCTCGTACCTTTCAGATATCATCACAGACATCCGAAAGAAGAGGATGGTCATACAACAAAGAAGAACATATTGATGGCCCGACCAGGTCTGAATAACTTTAAGCCTGGATCAAGAGCATAAAAAAAACTGCACAGCACACCGCACCGTAAAAATAATATGCAAACTTGGTTTATTGACATTAAATTCAGGAGGTGTGGAGGATAAATGTAGGGGGGCAACACCCCTGATGCTCTAATAAAAGAGCTGCCGCAGGTTGCTTGGCTCTGCGTCTCCTACACAGGAAGCAACCTACAAGGTGTCCACATAGTTGCCACCCAGCATGCTGACATCACGTATGATTTTCTTTATTGCCATCAGCACAGATCTGGAGAGTGATACCTCAGTACATTTTTGGGCAACTTTTAAAAATGTTTTGTCAAAATTTTGGGAGACTTTGCCTCCCAGTGTGTTAGGGATGTCGTCCAAACACTGGTGGGGATTAAACCTTGTGGTTTCCGTAACAGACAGATGTCTGTGACAGACCCTCATCTGGTTTTTCTCTGGATGCGGGCAGAACTTGACCATCCTAGTCAGAGCCACCACCTACTTTAATTGATTGGACATAAAAAGATTATGATTAGCATGAATTTGAGAATCCTAATGGTTACGAGAATCCGATAGGCGAGCACAAGGATAACTGGTACAAGGAACTGGCTATGACTATGACAGAGATAGTGCAATGTTCACCATTAGCTATGGACAATATACAACCATCCAGCTAGGCAAAGCGATTACATCGTCACTGGCACTCAGATGCCAAACCGGATACACACGAAGGACGGAGGTCTCTGCCCTATTTGAGAACTTCACCCTTTCAATTTCTTCCTGAATAAGAAGAAATCCAAGATGCTGTTATTGGCACTGGCCTGTCTGTCCTTGACCCTGGCAACTGGTCCTGTAGCCCTGAACTTGCATGATGCCTACACCCACATCCCCTTCCTGGCTGCCCTTAGGCATTACCTGTCGTTATGAACACTTTCATTTTGCTGTGCTCCCTTTTGACCTTAACTGGCCTCAGGTGTTCACCAAGATGATGACAGTGGTTTTAGCATATCTGAATAAATTCCAGTCTTTTCCTACCTCAACAACTGGCTGTTGAAGATAGGCTCACCCCAGACAGTTGTCACCCACCTCTAGTCTACAGCAGTTTGACTGCACTCATTGGGGCTCACTATCAACATGTCAAAGTCACATATGACTCCCACCCAGATGCTTTATTTCATCTTAGTCATTCTGGACACAGTGAAGTTTCTGGCTTATACGCTGGAGCAGTGAGACCAGGATATTCAAGTTATGATTTGATGTTTCAGCCTTTATCCTGGATTCTTATGAGACAGAGTCTGAGGTTGCTGGACTTTATGGCCTTCTGTATTCTACTGGAAAAACATGCCCGCTGGCATATGTGGGATGTGGAGCTGGACCTGAAATGCCAGTGGGCACAGCATTCAGGAAATCTTTCCGACCTTCCAGATTTTTAACGAACTACAAAAAAGGTGAAGTGGTGGCTGACAAATCATGATTGGGTCAGCGGCAGACCCCTCTCCCTTCCTTAACCAGAGCTGACTTTGGTGACAAATGCATCACACATGGATTGGAGCAGCTATCTGGGAGTGTTGGAGATCAGAGGACTCTGGTCTCCGGCAGAGTCTCAGCTTCACATCAACCTACTAAAATTGAGATGGATTTTTTTCTGCCATTAAAAACCCTTTATTCCTTCTATTAAGGGAAGGCTGTTCAGGTGTTTATGAACAACAACACTACTATCTGGTATTACAGCAAACATGGCAGAATTGTGGACCCTATGTCAAAAGGCCCTTGTCTCTGGACATGGCTAGAAACTCAAGATATATTCCTGGTAGTTTAAAACATTACAGGTTCTCTGAACGCCAGAGTGGACAAACTCAGCCATCGATGCCTAGCGGATCAGGAATGGCATCGCCATCTAGCAGTGGTGAAATGTCTCTTCAAGAATGGGGAGAATCTTGGTTAGATCAATTTGCCACTGCTGAGATTGCAGAATGGAAACACTTTTAAGCAATGGAGCTTCTAAGGCAACTGTCGCTTGGAGATGCTTTTCGTCTCAAGTGCGGTTTAGGCCTCCTGTAGGCCTTTCTTCCAATATCACTCCTGTACAGAGTTCTCAAGATCAGGAATGACCGGTCCCAAGTCATTCTTGTGGCACCAGCCTAGACACAGAGAGTATGGAATCCCAAACTCTGGAGCATGAGCATCAGTCTTCCGATCAGGCTGCCCCTTCGGGAGGATCTACATTTATAGCAACAGGGCATGTTCCTGCTCCCAAACCGGCACACGCTCTGCTTTCATGGATAGAGAATGAGAGGTGGCTGTTGACAGTTTTTTTTAACTTCCTACAGAAGTCTGTGATGTCATTCTAGCAGCCTGGCGTCACTGAACAAAGTCAGTACACACCTGCTGTTGGGCCAAATTTGTGACATGGTGTTCTTCCAAAAATGTTGATTCCCTTTCTGCACCTTTATCTGAGTGTTTGTTGTTTATTCTCTCACTAGCCCGGGAAGGCTTTGTATTGGGCACTGTTAAAAGGTATCTTTAAGCCCTATCAGCATTCTTGCGGTTGACAGATGAGCTCTCTCAGTTTAAGTCACATGCTGTAACTTATTCCTTAAAGGACTACAATATATGTTCCCTCCAAAACGTAAAGCCTCAATGGGACTTGTATCTGATATTGGCATTATTGATGTGCTCATTCTTCGAACATGCAGATCTGTCCTTTAGGTCTTCTGACGATCAAAACTGACTTTCTAGTGGCCATGATATTAGCCATGAGGGTTAACGAACTACAGACACTGTCCAAGCACCCTCCATACACCACATTCTTTCCAGACAAATTAAGTTCTCAGTACACGTGTCTCTTTTCTGCCAAAAATGGTGACACTCTTCCAAGATGGCCAGACATTACACTGCTAACCTTCTCAGCTCTGCTTCACCCTTTCTCCTTCCAAAGAAGAAGAGAAGCTTCATTGCCTGGACCCAAAAAGAACTTAATTATTTTATATTGATTGTACTAGGGAACACCAGGAAGACAATCAACTCTTCATTGAGTTCGCCAGAGCAAAGAAAGGAAAGGCTGTGCACAGAAGTACAATCTCAAGATGGCTCATACTCTGTATAAAAATCTCCTGCGCACTGGCCAAGAAGTACCCCCTTGGTAGATTGCGTGCTTATCCCACCAGGTCCAAGACTACAACCAATGCCTTAGCTTGCGGAGTTCCTGTCCTCGACATATCTCAGGTCGCATTGTGGGCACCAAACACCACTACCTGGAAAGTCAGTTCTGTCGTGACGGGCACTTTGCCCATTCGGTCCTCCAGGACTTCCTGGTCTAAATCTGTTTTCAGACTTGCCACTGGAGAGGTATTGCTTGGGTATTTATTCTAAGGTAAAGTATCTGTGGCTAAAAGTCTCTATCACAGTTACTTATCTTTGCTAAAGCCTTAGATGGTAGGGACTCTATCGAGCCACAGATTCCTTACCGACCCTCTCATACTCCGATCTCTGCTAAATGATTTCCCCATATAGTGTGACCCTATGAGATCCTTGGTGTCTGAACAATTGTACATCAGCACACTTCATTGCTCAATGCTTCTGGTGTGGAAATGTCATGAAAAGTAACTGATGTGCTCGTGAGTCACCTATATAGGCATTTTTCATCTCACCTCCGGCGCTGAGCCAATCGATGCCACCTACTCACATGAAAAGGTACTGCTCAAAAAGATTCTGTATCCAGTCTGACACCTGGGGAATATTGTAAGGTAAGGAATCTACGTCTAGATAGAGTCTCTACCAGATAAGGAGTTACGCAAGGTGAGTAACTTGTCCATCTTAATGTCATCAGTTTCTCAGGATCCTCCACAATATATTTTCTCCAAGCGTTGTTCAAACGTACAATTATCTGCAGCAAAACAAGACAGATTGGACCATCCTGTACTTTGCTGGTGTACTGTTCCAACCAATGAGTACATTCTACAGTTATCACGTAAGTAAAATATTTCACATAGGAAAGACACATTGTGTTAGATAATTTAGACTTCAGCTTTTCCTAGAAATAAAATGCACACAGTTTGATCTAGCCACCTTTGCAGGGTCACCCCCACACATTTTTCTTTGACTTTCCGTTTTTTTGCCGAATTCGTTTTAGTTGTCTTTAAGACTCAAGTAATGACTAGCAGTGGTAAAGTGCTCAAAGTGCTTGTGCTCACTTCCCTGAACATGGTTTGATTGCCATATACCTAATTGGTAATTTAATTTACTTCTAAATCCCTTGTAGAGTCGTATACTATATACCAGAGACTGTAAATTAAATGCTTTCAGTGGGCCTGCAGCACTGATTTGTACCACCCCTTAAGTAGCACCTTAAAACATGTCCCTGGTGTGCCACTGCAGCCTGACTGCAATTTTAAACTAAATACCAAAAAACACACCTCTAGTCTTGTCCATGAGTATCAAATCAGTTTATGCAATTTATGCATTTTTCGCCATACCTCTCTCGAAACTAAACCAAGTGATGTTTATCATCAAGGGGGAAGACATCCCTTAAGGACAAGAATCCTCACTCACCCGAAGGTGACATGCTTCATCATATGAGTCCTCCTTACCAGTATTGAAAACCTAGTCAACAATGGGAGCTACTACTTCAAGTTTTAAGGAAGGACCTCAGAGATGTATGTTTTTTTGGTTAGGAAAAGGATAGTAATCCCATATGTGGAATGATTGGTGTAGTGAGGTTAGCAGTGCTGTGTGAGAAAATAGAAAGTGAGTTAAAACTGACTAGGTAGACTTCACTGTTAACTACTTTATTCTAAGCATGGTAGCATTTTGCGAATTCGTGATCCGTGAATTTGCGGATTTGCGAATTCGCGATCTTTGTTTTTTTGCGTGTTCGCGGGGATTTTTGCGTCTTCGCGAGCCGCTTGCATAGCGAAGTTACCCATGCAGTCGTTTATGGGAGAGGGAGAGAGAGATAGATAGATAGATAGATAGATAGATAGATAGATAGATAGATAGATAGATAGATAGATAGATAGATAAAAAGAGAGAGAAAGAGAGGGAAAGAGAGAGGGAGAGAGAGAACGAGAGAAAGAAAGAGAGGCCGGATCTACGAAGGGCCAGATTCCTGAGTTGCCCCTACAGAACATAAAGCTTTTTATTTTTAGCAAAATGCATATGAAAATTGTGCTGTAAAGGTCTCTTTTAGTTTAACCCCTCCTGACAACTCAAAATGGGTGTATTTGCCATCCTCTCCCTTCTTCCTGTTTTTTATATCTGTAAGTGCTTCCTGGTGAGGTTTAATTCCTTGGACAGGTGCCTCGTTGCCTACTTGTAACTATTCTCTGACCCTGCTTCAAGGGTCAGAGCAGGGTCAGAGAATAGTTGCAAGTAGGCAACGAGGCGCCAGGAAGCAATTAGCAGCAGGTGTCCAAGTTGAAGTTAATTTGTTTGTAAACCTTTTGTAAAAGGTTACAAAGAAATTAGGTTCAACTTTTGCACCTGCTGCTGTAACCCTTGCTTGGCTGAAAATTCGTCCCCGCTGATTTGCAGATTGTACCGCGATTTCGCGAGATTCGCGGATCACTAAATCGCAGAAAATCCGCAAATTCACCCGCGAAACGGATTTTACGCCCACCCTTACTTTATTCTAGTGTTCTACCTGACAGGATTAAAATGAAACAGCACAGTGGTATGGATACATAACCACTGTCACTTTATGGTCAACATGTTCAGCCTGTTGATCAAAACCCTTTGTATCAGCGGCTTTCTTCAGAACCAGATATAATCGTGTTATTGCTGCTGCAAGAAGTGAAAAATAATAATAATAAAGTTTATACAACACCAGTATTCCTGTTTTTTCTTTCTTTATCAGGTTTCGAAATTTTGCAAATGCCTCTTTTAGAAAAAGTGGGACTTTTCCTGCCTTTAACGCGTTATGCATGTAGCCTGTTAAGGGTCATATGCCTAGGTTTAGCAAACAGTTCAACTTTATGAGTTCCTCCCAGGCAGTCACACACTAGAGGGATTAGGTGTGCCTCAATGGGCCATCAGTGGCAGGTGGAGAGTAGAGTGGAACACAGCCCCACTTACACCTGATTGGGCTGTGGCCACACAAAAGGCATAATGACCCTGTATTGTCACTGATGTCAGCTTGGAGCCAGGGCAGAGGAACCAGGAACTTCCATGCACTTAAAAGCATCTTTCCAGAAGCTTGTCACACCTTACAGGAGAAGGGCACCAGGATATACCAAGCATTGGCAAAGCCAATAGGCATCGCCTCTGCCAGAGCTATTGCTTTATTTTATTTTAGCTGTGTTGTACAGCACTGTGGTTGTACAGTATGTTTAAAGTATTAATGCAAGTGGTTATGAAACAGCCCTGATTCTTTTGGTATTTGTTAATGTGTGTGGGAAAGTATGAACTTTGAATTAAAATCTGAAATGAAGGTTTGACACAGGGTCAGTTACTGCAGCCAAGGATTTCAACACGGCCGATATCAAATACTCGACAGCTGCAGGAGTTAGTGGACTAGCAGCAAATATACTCACCACCACAAGGAAGCGGCCATACAAATATGAAGGGCGTAGTCTGGAAGTTAAGGTGTATTTTGGAATGCTGAGTGAGCTGAAGCTGGCATGAGAGGATGATCCAGAAGTATAGAGCTGAAAGACAATAGTGACTGTGCTGTGGGAGCGGAGACCAGGTCCTCAGTGGAAACGCCGTCCAATGCACCAAGACTATCGGAGGAGGAAAGGAGAGGAGATGTGAGTGGCCAGTAGTCCCTAGGGACAGAGAAGAGAGAGAGAGAGGATATGGCAAGAGGAGAAATGGCTGTGGGTGTCCACTGACCGCAGTGTGAAAGGAGCCCTGGTCCCAACTACTCCAGGCAAGATTTTCCAACTAGTTGGTTATTGGGACCTGACTTCAGGGGAGACTAATTTCATGGCATGAATACAACTAAGACAAAGGCAAAACTTTGCTGGGTATCACAAAGAACTATTGTTATTACTAAATGTGGGGCACTAGCACGGGTGATGATGAAGGGTTAAAATAATAAAGGAAAGGTAACAGATTGCTCAGGACCTCTTCTTATCTGCTCTCAATGGTCTTCTTCTTGGGAACGAAGAGCCTGTGAGTTACCCTGCTGGAGGAAGAAAAGAGATCCCATCGACACTCTGGACTACAAGATGTTTTTCCTCCTATATGTTCTTGATATCTTTAAATATAAATTCACATCCCATAACACTGGTTGATGTTGTGTCTGGGAAACTGTTACATAAGGGAAGTAGTAACATGAATAACAACTGTTTAAATAAGTATTATGATATAGTGAACACTGCACTTTTTTATGGGGATTAGAGGGTGCTTCATATAGAGAGTGGTAGTTAACAAAGTGTGTCCTTGAAGCAAATCGTTTCGTACAGTAAATTTGAAAATAAAACTTCAGTTGTAGGTGAGGTGCAGTCGTTAATAATATTTAAAGCTCTCAAACTTAAGAAATGAAAGTCAGCATTGTCCAAGGTGGAATAATGGTAAATTTAAAGCTGAATGTAAATGTTACCCTCTTGTTGGCGTTATGGACACCAAAAATATAAAATAAGTGAAGGGTAACATTTTCCTGTGTACCTTGCACACATGCTGTGTTTTTGCAGTCACAACTATAGATTAAAGCTATCTAACATAATTAAAAGGCAGCATTGTTTGAAGGGGAATAAAAGTAAATCTAAATATAAATGTTGCCCTCTTGGTTGGGGTTGCATTTCCCTGTGAACCTTGCACACATCCTGTATTTTTGCAGTCACAACTATTTTTTTAAACTTTCTAATTAAAGAACTGAAAGGCAGTATTGTTTGAGGGGAATAACAGGTAGGTTGTCATTGAAGTGCAATCGCAAATATTGTTTAAAGCTTTCTAAAATACCAAATGAAGCACAGCATTGTCGGAGCCAGAATAAAGGTAAATTTGAAGTTGAATGTAAATGTTGCACTCATGGTCAGTTTGTGAACAACCCTAAATTAAAATAAGCGAAGGGGTAACATTTTCCTGGTACCTTGCACACATTCTGTTTTTTTGCAGTCACAACTATTGTTTAAAGCTGTCCAACAAAAGAATTGAAAGGCAGCATTTTTCGAGGTGGAATGAAGATAAATAAACAAGCCATCACATGCTAGGTCCATTTCCTTTGAAATATGTGCTTCCGTTCTACTTTTACTAGCAATGTTAAGGGGGGAAGTGTGGCATCTTGATGCTACACCTTTTAGATTAGAATGTTCTTACATCAGTGCCAGCAGTCTACTTAGAATGTTATGATTAGAAAGAGTTTGGAGTTTGAGCTGACTGGCTGTATTGGGATTTGTAACCTAATGGATGGGATACTTTTATAAGAATAAATCATACTTTTACCTACCTACAAGAAGTGTTACTTCTTTACACTTGGCGACGAGGACGGGATAAAGAAGAAAGGATCTCAACATCTACAAGAATTTCTGTTGTTGAAAGAAAATGTGAGCTGTGCCCCCAAACTCAATAGTTTTTATCCTGCTCAGAAGTCTTTTTTGATTACTGATGCCAGTTTAAAAGGTCTGGGTGCTGTTTTGGTCCAAAAAAGCGAGGAGTAGAAGTAGTTATTTTATTTTTGTCAGGGTGTCTATGAGGTGCAGAATGTAGATACTCTGTTGTTGAGAGGGAGGCATTAGCAGTGTATTGGTCTGTCAAAAAATTAAAGAATGTATTGTGGGGAACTTCTTTTGAAATAAGGACGGACCATAAACCTTTATGTGAAATTCTAATGAAGAAAGGTATAGATGCTATATCTAGTAGAATCACTAAGTGGGTTGTAGGGTTACAAGATTATGATTTTGAAGTTAAGTATCTTCCTGGAGTAGAAAATAAGGTTGCTGACGCATTGTCTTGCCTTGTTCCATCTGGAGAGTCTAGCGAGAAAGATGACTTTGATGAAGAAGATGAGTTGGTGTGTTCCATACAAGATAGTATTATTGACAGAAAGAAATGGGACAAAGCCTTAGAAGTTGATGCAGTTCTTGTGGAAGTCTTGAAACGAATTAATACAGGTTGGAGGTGTAGAAATAAAGGAGATGAAATGTTAGAAAAGTTCTGGCATGATGGTTTATTAATGAGGGGTACAAGGTTAGTTCCACCACAGTCCATAAGGAATGAACTCATTTCTTTAGCTCACATTGGTCACATGGGCATTTCTAAGACTAAAGAAACATTAAGATCTTCCTACTGGTAGCCAGAGATGGATTTAGAAGTAGAAAGGACAGTTAGGGATTGTGTTCAATGTGCTTTAAGGGACAGAGTAGCCAAGCCTAAAACACAACCCATGATCATTAGAGATCGTCCAGATTCACCTTGGAAAGAAGTGGGTTTGGATATTCTAGGGCCTATTTCATCATCAGGATCTGATTGGTATGTTTTAGTCTTAGTTGATTTTTACTCAAGGTGGCCTGAGATAGCTATTATGCATGGAATTGAAACAAAACATGTTATCAACTTCCTTGTAAAACTATTTGACAGGGAAGGTATTCCTGACATTATACTTACAGACAATGGTTGTCAATTTGTCTCAAAGGAGATGGAGTTATTTCTTTCCAAACATGGCATTAGACACAAGAAGTCATCTTTATACCACCCAGAAACCAATGGCATAGTTGAGAGGTTCAACCGAGTACTTAAGGAGACTATTAGGATGGCTAAATCTTCAGGTACTGACTGGAGGTGTGATATCTTTAAAAAGGTTAAAGTGTATAGGTTATCGCCACATGCCACAACCAATAAGCTTATTTTTGAGCTTTTTAGATCTAGAAGAGCCAACACATTGGTAACGCCAGCATGGGTTCATGATTTACAACCCAGGTTGAATTTTACCAATGATCATGTTGACTGGAAATTACGTGAAGCTCAAAGAATACAAAATAGGAAAAGGCTTTTTGATGCGAGGAAGGGTTTTAAGAAAACTTGTGTTAAAGTGGGAGATTGGGTTCTCATAAAAAATCCATCTAATAAGAATAAGATGTTGTCTGCTATGTTCATGAAACCTATTCAAGTCATCAAGGTTTTCCAAAATGCAATTAAGACGGCTGATCATCGTATTTGGAATCTCAACAGAGTTGTGGTCATCAGAAAGGACCTTATCTCCGGTGGTAACTTTTCTGATTTAAATCCTGACTCATCTTTAGATTCATCTCGTCATGGTGGACCATCTCTGTGTCTTCGCAAGTCGTCAAGGATCACTCGTGAACCAGCACATTTGAAAGACTTTGTTAAGTAGTTTTACTCTATATATTACTTTATTGTAAGAAGGGAGATGTGTGGCATCTTGATGCTAAACCTTTTAGATTAGAATGCTCTTACATCAGTGCCAGCAGTCTACTTAGAATGTTATGATTAGAAAGAGTTTGGAGTTGGAGCTGACTGGCTGTATTGGGATTTGTAACCTAATGGATGGGATCCTTTTATAAGAATAAATCATACTTTTACCTACCTACAAGAAGTGTTACTTCTTTACAGGAAGGAATTAATCTTTTTTTACATGCCCCCACTAACTAATATGCACCACAATTACAAGAAGTTGTGGCAGTGCTGATAGTTGAATGGGGTCTCCAGCCTGAAAGGCCACTGCTTGGCACTTAATAAAATACATAGCAATGTAGGTCTCCTTATCTGCGGATCAGTGTCCTTTGAAGCGGGAGAACGCAGGGTTTGTTTTCATCATGGTGACTGCGAAGTTACTCATGCGGTCGTACATGGGCGCGGCCATCTTGTTTTCAGTGTTCGCGCTGCGTATTTTCGTTTCCGGGAGCTAGTTGCATGCTCGCATTGGGCATTTCCTATGTGCGGGGCGCAATTACATGATCGCGTCCGTTTTTGCGTGCTCGCAGGGAAAATATCACGCAAACTTACCCACGTGGTCGCAATGGGGGCGGCCATCTTAATTTTCCTTCATTGCTATGGTTCTGGGCATG
The DNA here is from genome assembly GCF_964263255.1 of Lissotriton vulgaris. NCBI lineage: Eukaryota > Metazoa > Chordata > Amphibia > Caudata > Salamandridae > Lissotriton > Lissotriton vulgaris. The sequence goes on from NW_028253369.1 coordinate 182,349, forward strand.
CTTTTTCTATCCTGCTTTCATCTTTGCAATCCTTTGTTTGCTTGAACTTTTTTTAAAATCTTTTTTACTCATTATCTATCCCTCTATTTTTCTACATCTATATTTTGTGTTTTTTTCAACTTTTTCTTACTTAATTACTACATTTTACTCTCTCTCTTTTCTTTTATTTTCATTTTACCTTTTTCCTGTTCATTTTCTCATTTTCCAGAACCATGGCAAAGGGAGTCGGCCCTAGCAAGGGGAAGAGTCCGCGCCCTGCAGCCGGCTGCCTTGCGGGCGCATAAGGTCGGAGGATAGCACATCAGGGAGATCTCTAGTGCAGTGAAGGTGGCCTCACTTATCTTTTATGTGCAGCGCCACCTCCTGAAGACCATCTCAGTAGGCGGCAGGCCCGGTACAGGGTATGGGCCCGGGAGCATTGCCAGCTCTGGGCTAAGGTGTGCCTGGCCATGTTTAGGGAACCGGGGGTCCGGTGCACCTACAACCAGGCGACGCACCAATGGTCGGACATCCTTGACCGGGAGAAGGACCTGCTCGACCTGCAAGGCGTTGAGATCCCTGTGCTTTGTGAGTAGCTATTTCATAACTACTTTGTTTTCTTCTGCTCTGTGTTATATTGCTAATATATGTTTTTCCCGATGAGCAAGAATGCTGCCATTTCGATTACATTGCAGGTAAATGAATGTTTAAATAGCTTCTGTGATTGCAGGTGGACGCCTGCTCAGTGGCGTTGCTACTATGCTTACTTGTTTGCAACTTTGTGCTCATTTGGACTATTGTATGAGTGTAGTACTTTACAAAACTGCGTAATGCTAGAGAGACTAGAGACTCAAGTCTAGTCCTTCCTTTGTACTCCTGCTGCCACTAAGAAGAGATAGTGGTGGATTGATCGGTTGAGTATACTATGACTTGTTATTTAGTAGTAGGACATTTTATAGTGGTCTGCAATCATGATGACGGACTGTGTCTGTCACATCGCGTGCTGCTGAGTGCTGGCAGTCATAGTAGAACCTTTTTGCTGTTGGTTTAGTTAGTGATTTACATAACTTTCCAAGTGGATGGTCTACGAAGCTAGCAATACTGAACTATCCTCCTAGTTGACCAGATCAGATAGGACAATACAAGTAGTGCAATTGTTGGTAATGTGTTTCCCCGAGATAATTTTAGATTGTTGTCAAAGAAATCAAATATTTCAAAAAATCATCCATGTTTGTGTTTATTTCATGATCATCAGCACCTCCCAGGGGCAAGAGGACCACAGAGATGCTGGCGTAACAAGGTGGGCAGGATCGGTCCTCTGAGGTCTCTTCTGCTGGCCCCAGTAAGTTGTTCTGTTGTTAATAGTAATAATTATACTTCCCTAATTTTTACAGCACCTATTCATTCCAAACTGTTTCCTGATTCTATTTTGATCTTCTTGTAGACTGTTTCTACATTCTTATCCTGCCTCTATCACTCTCTGTGCTACTACTATTTACTAATTTTATGAGTCAGTCTGTGTAGGTAGCTGAGCTTGCCCAGTCGGCAAACTGTGTTAAACAAAACTCTGATCCAGCAATAGCTCTAGACACTGAGTGCAGTCCTCTGGGTTGCCCTTGCTGTCTATTCTAGTCTTCTTAATGTTAGTGCTTTGACAATTTCCAATAACAAAATGTCAATGTCCACCAAGAATAAGCTAGTAGTTGGCTTTTTGATTTGATAGGAGCGCATACCATACCGCTAGTGTTTCAGGGACTATTCTGCACATATAGAAGTATGGACAAGAGAAATAGGACATTTTTGATGATAGGTGCAGTTTGACTTTCCACATACCTTAGTCAGAACAGAAGTTGAACCCCTAATCCCTGACCGGCTATCTAGTGTGTCTGACCAATGATTATACGACTCAGAAGAACAGAAGAAGACTACTGAGTCCCGACCTATCAGAGTCACTGAAGCATGCTTGCAAAGTGCAGTAGTGCAACTGCAAACCCTTCCACTCACTCACTCGTGAACAAAAACCACACAGTGTTTCTTAGTTTTAAAGTTTTATTTTCAAATAAGAAATAAAAAAACAATATCTTTATTTTTAAAAGCGCAGTATTCCCAGCGAACAGTGGTGATAGATGACGTTAACGTTTCACTAGAATATACTTCAACTTAACATATCTAATTATTATAATACCTGTGCGGGAGCCCTCACCTTGTTTGAACTTCAAGTACTGGTGGTGATGAGGAGTAGGTGCTGAAAATGGAAAAGCTCTTGTTGGCAGAAGGGCAATGGAATCTTCTGTATGTAATTAGAAAAATGGTGCACGTTGCATTCATCAGTTGTGCCAAAAAGTGTAGCATGTTATGGCTAAGCATATAAAAAGTTAACACCCTCCCCAAAACCGTCACTTTTTTCAGTCCCAATAATTAAAAATTGTTTATGTATTAACATTTTCTTCCATTACGAGACAAAATAGGGGGTGGTGTATGGCATCTAAAAATATGACATGTTTTTTCTAGGCGTCACAACATCGGATGCGGCACCTACCACCACCACTGCCGGGGCCAGCAGCGCGGAGGCGTCCACTCCAGGGGCTGATGCGGCGGCACCAGGAGGAGCTGCTGTGGGAAATGGCTCAGCAGCGGCGGACGGTGGTAAGTTATTATACTCCTTACTTATTGACATTTTAGAATAGGCTCGCAAAGGGGTGTATGATGTACTGTACAGTAGACAGTACACTAGTACTAGTATACTGTACTGTTAAGAACAGTTACTAATTTAGAACTACATTTTTGCCCATCACGGAGAAGACAATCACACTTGACTTAGCAATAGCATTAGCGGCGGCAGTTCTCGAGTAAGCAATGGCCCCCTCTATTTGACTACAACTCAGCTGTGAAACTTTGATCGTGAAGCCAAGTCAGATCAGATGAACTTGAGGGATGTGATGAACTAAAAGGGAAAGAAGGGTGTAAGGAAGGACGAGCGAGTCGTAACATTTATGACTGTAACGAATGATACGTGTTTTTGAATGCATGCAGAGGTGGCTGATAGAAAATAATTGGATGCATGGCTGCTTGAAGCAAGGATAGTTGAAGGAGAAAGGAAAGATGACTGCCTGTGGGGGTGAATCAGAAAATGCATGTGTGGTGTACATTGCAATATATCATTTGGGTGAAACTCAAATGCAAGTCAAGACGGTGGTTTGCCAAATACAATAAAAAGGGTTTTAGTTGGTTGTTGAGAAAAAGTAAAGTTGGTCCAGTTGAGACATTAAGAAGAATGATAGACGTTTACTTTGGAAGCCTGGATGGTATCTTCTTCCTCATAGATAGCAGAGGTGTATGTAGAGCAGACGCTCAGTGGATTAAGAGTGTTACTTTGAACAGCATGTCTGTGCCAGAATAGCTAAGCAGAGGAAATCCAAATACTAGAAGTTGTGATTGTTCAGAAATACTCCCTTGACTAACAGTACAGTAGTTTACTTTGCAAGCACAGCATATATTGTGTATGTATTGTATAGTTCACATTATATCAAGTCAAGTCCCTTCCTCTTGCAATTATGGGTACCACACTCACTCCCTATGTTAATAATTTTCTTTCAGCTGTGTCAATCATGGGTGGCCTATCGCTGTTGTTCACTCAATCTATCAAAACAAAGCACCTAAAGTCATCCATCACATAAGCAAAGATCATGTGATCGGCTGGATATATGATCAGAAATGAATAATCTTCATTTTTCTTTTGTAGTAGTCAAGGCCCGGGGGGCATTCCGAAATATAAATTACATTGAGAAGTAGCCCTGGATGTAACCGAGTATGGCCAGTGCCACCCCTATAGAAAAGTAAAAGCTTACCTATCCCCACCTGCATGTACTGCTTAAAGTAATGCGAGTCTGCGTCATCATGGCTTGTGTCTGTTTTTCTTGGGTGTAAGCTGCCTGAGTTGGCATTATGCCGGCTACCACAAGTTCAGGTACAAGTCATTTTTTTCGCAAAACAAGAGAAAAAAAGAAGAAGACTGGTGTACTCTCTGGGTATGTAGTGAGTCCATAGTGCTGCTAGTAGAATTCCTGAAACTCCCACTAATGTTACAGGCCTACAAAGACGGCAGAAAGATACATTCCAAAATGTTATACTGTGCTCGCAAGTTGCTAGTGTTACAGTGAGACAACTTTCTGTTGAATTATTTTGTGCTAATGTTAAAGAGTATTGGTTACAGTATTTTTCTTTCTTTCTTCATATAGATGCTCCACAAAAACTCAGCCGGAAGGAGATGGCTGTCCGGACCAGGGCCCGAAAGCTGGAGGCCATTTGTGCCGAATATCGGTGGCTGGTGGCTCGGGAGCAGGAGAAGGAGGCGGCAACAGCTGCATCCCTCTCCAGGGCCCCTGGGTCCACCAGCCAGCAGCCTCCAGTGGTACGGTGCCATTTTCCGACAGCCTTCCGCCGTGGAGGAGCAAAAAAAACAGCAGCTGCCCCCCCAGAGCCTGGATAGCACATCGATTTACAAAAGGGGGTGGTGATGAACAGAGTGTCTGAGTTAAACAGACCACTCTTACCCAGTCCAAAGATCAGGGCTTGATCCATCACCGTTATTTATCTCACTGCCCCATCCCAGCTCAGAACCTGGCTATATGCAAATCAGTCTGTCCCTGGCCCAGTGCATCATGGGAACAGGGCAGACTAAACTACCAAGCCAATTCTTCACCAGAAAGGAGACAAGCTACCGGGGACCGGTTTCTGGCATTTCAGCCTTCTTCGGCCCGGCTTGCTTGAATCCTGATGGAGCAGTGAGAAAGGGACTCATGTCTGAGTATACCCTGCCACACCTATAGTGGCCAAAAACGATTTACAAAAGGGGGTGGTGATGAACAGAGTGTCTGAGTTAAACAGACCACTCTTACCCAGTCCAAAGATCAGGGCTTGATCCATCACCGTTATTTATCTCACTGCCCCATCCCAGCTCAGAACCTGGCTATGTGCAAATCAGTCTGTCCCTGGCCCAGTGCATCATGGGAACAGGGCAGACTAAACTACCAAGCCAATTCTTCACCAGAAAGGAGACAAGCTACCGGGGACCGGTTTCTGGCATTTCAGCCTTCTTCGGCCCGGCTTGCTTGAATCCTGATGGAGCAGTGAGAAAGGGACTCATGTCTGAGTATACCCTGCCACACCTATAGTGGCCAAAAACGATTTACAAAAGGGGGTGGTGATGAACAGAGTGTCTGAGTTAAAAAGACCACTCTTACCCAGTCCAAAGATCAGGGCTTGATCCATCACCGTTATTTATCTCACTGCCCCATCCCAGCTCAGAACCTGGCTATATGCAAATCAGTCTGTCCCTGGCCCAGTGCATCATGGGAACAGGGCAGACTAAACTACCAAGCCAATTCTTCACCAGAAAGGAGACAAGCTACTGGGGACCGGTTTCTGGCATTTCAGCCTTCTTCGGCCCGGCTTGCTTGAATCCTGATGGAGCAGTGAGAAAGGGACTCATGTCTGAGTATACCCTGCCACACCTATAGTGGCCAAAAACGATTTACAAAAGGGGGTGGTGATGAACAGAGTGTCTGAGTTAAACAGACCACTCTTACCCAGTCCAAAGATCAGGGCTTGATCCATCACCGTTATTTATCTCACTGCCCCATCCCAGCTCAGAACCTGGCTATATGCAAATCAGTCTGTCCCTGGCCCAGTGCATCATGGGAACAGGGCAGACTAAACTACCAAGCCAATTCTTCACCAGAAAGGAGACAAGCTACCGGGGACCGGTTTCTGGCATTTCAGCCTTCTTCGGCCCGGCTTGCTTGAATCCTGATGGAGCAGTGAGAAAGGGACTCATGTCTGAGTATACCCTGCCACACCTATAGTGGCCAAAAACGATTTACAAAAGGGGGTGGTGATGAACAGAGTGTCTGAGTTAAACAGACCACTCTTACCCAGTCCAAAGATCAGGGCTTGATCCATCACCGTTATTTATCTCACTGCCCCATCCCAGCTCAGAACCTGGCTATATGCAAATCAGTCTGTCCCTGGCCCAGTGCATCATGGGAACAGGGCAGACTAAACTACCAAGCCAATTCTTCACCAGAAAGGAGACAAGCTACCGGGGACCGGTTTCTGGCATTTCAGCCTTCTTCGGCCCGGCTTGCTTGAATCCTGATGGAGCAGTGAGAAAGGGACTCATGTCTGAGTATACCCTGCCACACCTATAGTGGCCAAAAACGATTTACAAAAGGGGGTGGTGATGAACAGAGTGTCTGAGTTAAACAGACCACTCTTACCCAGTCCAAAGATCAGGGCTTGATCCATCACCGTTATTTATCTCACTGCCCCATCCCAGCTCAGAACCTGGCTATATGCAAATCAGTCTGTCCCTGGCCCAGTGCATCATGGGAACAGGGCAGACTAAACTACCAAGCCAATTCTTCACCAGAAAGGAGACAAGCTACCGGGGACCGGTTTCTGGCATTTCAGCCTTCTTCGGCCCGGCTTGCTTGAATCCTGATGGAGCAGTGAGAAAGGGACTCATGTCTGAGTATACCCTGCCACACCTATAGTGGCCAAAAACGATTTACAAAAGGGGGTGGTGATGAACAGAGTGTCTGAGTTAAACAGACCACTCTTACCCAGTCCAAAGATCAGGGCTTGATCCATCACCGTTATTTATCTCACTGCCCCATCCCAGCTCAGAACCTGGCTATATGCAAATCAGTCTGTCCCTGGCCCAGTGCATCATGGGAACAGGGCAGACTAAACTACCAAGCCAATTCTTCACCAGAAAGGAGACAAGCTACCGGGGACCGGTTTCTGGCATTTCAGCCTTCTTCGGCCCGGCTTGCTTGAATCCTGATGGAGCAGTGAGAAAGGGACTCATGTCTGAGTATACCCTGCCACACCTATAGTGGCCAAAAACGATTTACAAAAGGGGGTGGTGATGAACAGAGTGTCTGAGTTAAACAGACCACTCTTACCCAGTCCAAAGATCAGGGCTTGATCCATCACCGTTATTTATCTCACTGCCCCATCCCAGCTCAGAACCTGGCTATATGCAAATCAGTCTGTCCCTGGCCCAGTGCATCATGGGAACAGGGCAGACTAAACTACCAAGCCAATTCTTCACCAGAAAGGAGACAAGCTACCGGGGACCGGTTTCTGGCATTTCAGCCTTCTTCGGCCCGGCTTGCTTGAATCCTGATGGAGCAGTGAGAAAGGGACTCATGTCTGAGTATACCCTGCCACACCTATAGTGGCCAAAAACGATTTACAAAAGGGGGTGGTGATGAACAGAGTGTCTGAGTTAAACAGACCACTCTTACCCAGTCCAAAGATCAGGGCTTGATCCATCACCATTATTTATCTCACTGCCCCGTCCCTCACCACCCCTTGTTGTAAATATTTTTGTCCACCCTAAGCGTGGAAGGGTATTCTCAGATGTGAGACCCTTGCTCATTGCACCATCAGGATTCAAGCAAACCGGGCCGAAGACGGCTGTAATGCCAGAAACCGGTCCCCGGGAGCTTGTTTCCTTCCCAGTGTAAGAATTGGCTTTTGTAGTTTGGTTTGCCCTGTTCCCATCATGCACTGGGACAGGAACAGACTAATTTGCATATAGCCAGGTTCTGAAACTGGGATGGTGCAGTGAGCTAAAAAACGGTGTTGGATCTAGCCCTGATCTCTTGACTGGGTGAGAGCTTTCTGCTTAATTCAGAGACTCTGTCCCTCACCACCCCTTGTTGTAAATATTTTTGTCCACCCTAAGCGTGGAAGGGTATTCTCAGATGTGAGACCCTTGCTCATTGCACCATCAGGATTCAAGCAAACCGGGCCGAAGATGGCTGTAATGCCAGAAACCGGTCCCCGGGAGCTTGTTTCCTTCCCAGTGTAAGAATTGGCTTTTGTAGTTTGGTTTGCCCTGTTCCCATCCTGCACTGGGACAGGAACAGAGTAATTTGCATACAGCCAGGTTCTGAAACTGGGATGGTGCAGTGAGCTAAAAAACGGTGTTGGATCTAGCCCTGATCTCTTGACTGGGTGAGAGCTTTCTGCTTAATTCAGAGACTCTGTCCCTCACCACCCCTTGTTGTAAATATTTTTGTCCACCCTAAGCGTGGAAGGGTATTCTCAGATGTGAGACCCTTGCTCATTGCACCATCAGGATTCAAGCAAACCGGGCCGAAGACGGCTGTAATGCCAGAAACCGGTCCCCGGGAGCTTGTTTCCTTCCCAGTGTAAGAATTGGCTTTTGTAGTTTGGTTTGCCCTGTTCCCATCATGCACTGGGACAGGAACAGACTAATTTGCATACAGCCAGGTTCTGAAACTGGGATGGTGCAGTGAGCTAAAAAACGGTGTTGGATCTAGCCCTGATCTCTTGACTGAGTGAGAGCTTTCTGCTTAATTCAGAGACTCTGTCCCTCACCACCCCTTGTTGTAAATATTTTTGTCCACCCTAAGCGTGGAAGGGTATTCTCAGATGTGAGACCCTTGCTCATTGCACCATCAGGATTCAAGCAAACCGGGCCGAAGACGGCTGTAATGCCAGAAACCGGTCCCCGGGAGCTTGTTTCCTTCCCAGTGTAAGAATTGGCTTTTGTAGTTTGGTTTGCCCTGTTCCCATCATGCACTGGGACAGGAACAGACTAATTTGCATACAGCCAGGTTCTGAAACTGGGATGGTGCAGTGAGCTAAAAAACGGTGTTGGATCTAGCCCTGATCTCTTGACTGGGTGAGAGCTTTCTGCTTAATTCAGAGACTCTATCCCTCACCACCCCTTGTTGTAAATATTTTTGTCCACCCTAAGCGTGGAAGGGTATTCTCAGATGTGAGACCCTTGCTCATTGCACCATCAGGATTCAAGCAAACCGGGCCGAAGACGGCTGTAATGCCAGAAACCGGTCCCCGGGAGCTTGTTTCCTTCCCAGTGTAAGAATTGGCTTTTGTAGTTTGGTTTGCCCTGTTCCCATCATGCACTGGGACAGGAACAGACTAATTTGCATACAGCCAGGTTCTGAAACTGGGATGGTGCAGTGAGCTAAAAAACGGTGTTGGATCTAGCCCTGATCTCTTGACTGGGTGAGAGCTTTCTGCTTAATTCAGAGACTCTGTCCCTCACCACCCCTTGTTGTAAATATTTTTGTCCACCCTAAGCGTGGAAGGGTATTCTCAGATGTGAGACCCTTGCTCATTGCACCATCAGGATTCAAGCAAACCGGGCCGAAGACGGCTGTAATGCCAGAAACCGGTCCCCGGGAGCTTGTTTCCTTCCCAGTGTAAGAATTGGCTTTTGTAGTTTGGTTTGCCCTGTTCCCATCATGCACTGGGACAGGAACAGACTAATTTGCATACAGCCAGGTTCTGAAACTGGGATGGTGCAGTGAGCTAAAAAACGGTGTTGGATCTAGCCCTGATCTCTTGACTGGGTGAGAGCTTTCTGCTTAATTCAGAGACTCTGTCCCTCACCACCCCTTGTTGTAAATATTTTTGTCCACCCTAAGCGTGGAAGGGTATTCTCAGATGTGAGACCCTTGCTCATTGCACCATCAGGATTCAAGCAAACCGGGCCGAAGACGGCTGTAATGCCAGAAACCGGTCCCCGGGAGCTTGTTTCCTTCCCAGTGTAAGAATTGGCTTTTGTAGTTTGGTTTGCCCTGTTCCCATCATGCACTGGGACAGGAACAGACTAATTTGCATACAGCCAGGTTCTGAAACTGGGATGGTGCAGTGAGCTAAAAAACGGTGTTGGATCTAGCCCTGATCTCTTGACTGGGTGAGAGCTTTCTGCTTAATTCAGAGACTCTGTCCCTCACCACCCCTTGTTGTAAATATTTTTGTCCACCCTAAGCGTGGAAGGGTATTCTCAGATGTGAGACCCTTGCTCATTGCACCATCAGGATTCAAGCAAACCGGGCCGAAGACGGCTGTAATGCCAGAAACCGGTCCCCGGGAGCTTGTTTCCTTCCCAGTGTAAGAATTGGCTTTTGTAGTTTGGTTTGCCCTGTTCCCATCATGCACTGGGACAGGAACAGACTAATTTGCATACAGCCAGGTTCTGAAACTGGGATGGTGCAGTGAGCTAAAAAACGGTGTTGGATCTAGCCCTGATCTCTTGACTGGGTGAGAGCTTTCTGCTTAATTCAGAGACTCTGTCCCTCACCACCCCTTGTTGTAAATATTTTTGTCCACCCTAAGCGTGGAAGGGTATTCTCAGATGTGAGACCCTTGCTCATTGCACCATCAGGATTCAAGCAAACCGGGCCGAAGACGGCTGTAATGCCAGAAACCGGTCCCCGGGAGCTTGTTTCCTTCCCAGTGTAAGAATTGGCTTTTGTAGTTTGGTTTGCCCTGTTCCCATCATGCACTGGGACAGGAACAGACTAATTTGCATACAGCCAGGTTCTGAAACTGGGATGGTGCAGTGAGCTAAAAAACGGTGTTGGATCTAGCCCTGATCTCTTGACTGGGTGAGAGCTTTCTGCTTAATTCAGAGACTCTGTCCCTCACCACCCCTTGTTGTAAATATTTTTGTCCACCCTAAGCGTGGAAGGGTATTCTCAGATGTGAGACCCTTGCTCATTGCACCATCAGGATTCAAGCAAACCGGGCCGAAGACGGCTGTAATGCCAGAAACCGGTCCCTGGGAGCTTGTTTCCTTCCCAGTGTAAGAATTGGCTTTTGTAGTTTGGTTTGCCCTGTTCCCATCATGCACTGGGACAGGAACAGACTAATTTGCATACAGCCAGGTTCTGAAACTGGGATGGTGTAGTGAGCTAAAAAACGGTGTTGGATCTAGCCCTGATCTCTTGACTGGGTGAGAGCTTTCTGCTTAATTCAGAGACTCTGTCCCTCACCACCCCTTGTTGTAAATATTTTTGTCCACCCTAAGCGTGGAAGGGTATTCTCAGATGTGAGACCCTTGCTCATTGCACCATCAGGATTCAAGCAAACCGGGCCGAAGACGGCTGTAATGCCAGAAACCGGTCCCCGGGAGCTTGTTTCCTTCCCAGTGTAAGAATTGGCTTTTGTAGTTTGGTTTGCCCTGTTCCCATCATGCACTGGGACAGGAACAGACTAATTTGCATACAGCCAGGTTCTGAAACTGGGATGGTGCAGTGAGCTAAAAAACGGTGTTGGATCTAGCCCTGATCTCTTGACTGGGTGAGAGCTTTCTGCTTACTTCAGAGACTCTGTCCCTCACCACCCCTTGTTGTAAATACTGGATAGCACATCAGCGCCGTCTCCGCCGGAGAGTGGACTACTTGGAGCGCGCGGTTGAGAAGCTGAAGCGTCAGCTCCAGGACCTCCGTAAAGAGATGCAGGACCTATTGTCCACAGGACACTGCCTGAAGTGACTGTCCCTTGCCCCTTTTTTAAAGACTGTTGGGGTGAGGGGGGTGGGTTTTGGGCGTTGGGGATTCAGAGGGACTTTTTGAGGGACATTCCTGTGGACATTGGTTGGGGTTAGGGAGGGGGGGTTGGGTCTTTTGAATAGTTTATTTTTGTTAGGGGAAATATAATTATTTATTTTACATACTTCAACATAGTGTACGCATTCATATTATTTTGTGGGGTGGTTGGCGGGGGTTACTGTACATTTGGTTTCCTCAAACTTACAAGCATGAATTATCTAAAATGTCCAAAAATGTACAAAAGTGCCACTAACAGAGTTAGTGAATTCAATTTCCCTACTAGTACTTTACTAGTAGTACTGTCAGTCTCTCCACTTCTCCGAGTACTACCCCATTATTCTACCTCCCCAAAATGCTTATCTTACCTGTGATTCGTGTTTGAGAATAGAGCTAGGCACAGCGCTGGCTGCATGGCAAATGGCGATTACGGTTACCCATAAAATCCATCCAGGACAGAAATTCCATTGTTGTGGTGGTAGTAGGAGTGGTACCACACTAGCAGTAGCAACATATGAAAAAAAAGGAAATGAGACACTGAGTGGCCTGAGAGGAGTAGTAGATGGAACAGTATTTTTGTAGCCTAAGAAAAGCTGAAGATAAAGCATGGGCGAATTTTGCGAATCTGGCGTTCGCGAATTTTGCGAATTTGCGAACTCGCAATCCGCAAAATCCACGAATTCTCGCGAATTTGCCGATTTTTTTTGTGTTCGCAAGGGATTCTGCCCGTTCGCGAGGGTTTGGTACTAGTTCAAAATTGCGAGCTTACTTGTCGGCTCACAACTGTCGCGACTATGTTGTTTCTACGTCTGGTTCATCATCACAGCCTCCCAGCACCCTCTGTTTCACCACTGCCACCCTCTCTTTCACCCATGCCACCCTCTGTTACATCAATGCTACCCTCTGGTTCATCATCACTGTAGATTATGGGGAGAAAAAGCAAGCACACCTGCCCTGCTTCAACTGACATGAATTAATTTGGGGTTAGTTTATTAATGTGTCACTGTTTTAAAATTCCAGGTCTGACACCTGCTTCCTTATCAATAATTTTCTTTCTGTAGCAGTGCAATTTTTTTTTCCAGGACCTTTGTGGCCTACTTCTAGCTATTCTATGAGCCTGCTGTGAGGGTCAGAGCAGGGTCATACAATTGTTGCAACTAGCAACTGAACTCTGGAGGGGCCCCAGTCAGGAAGCACTACAGGGAATGGTTACTAATGATGAGTTTGAACTCTTGCACCTGCCGAGTGCTTTCAGTTTTGCAAAACTCGTTTTTCTGCAATTTCGCGGGATTCGCGGGGCGCGAACACGAGCGAGATCGGATTCGGAAGCCGCGAATTTGTGCGAATATGCGATTTCTTGTTTTGCGGCGTGTTAGTTCACAAGGTTTTGTACAATTTTGCAAGCCGCTTGTAGCGCAAGGCACGAAGTTACCCTCGCGGTTGTTCAAGGGCGCGGCCATCTTGTTTGCATGACGTATTTCCGTTTTGGGGCGCGAAGTGTAATCTCGCAAAGTGTGCGGCTCGCCAGTACAATTTCGCGAGTGTTCGCGAGGAACATCTTGCGCGAACATACCCGCGCGGTCGTGGACGGGCGCGGCCATCTTGTTTCTCATTCATTGCTATGGTTCTGGGCATGCTCTTGTATCCTCTCTAAATCTCTGCCATCCTTTGCTTGTTTGAAGTTTTTTTTTAATCTATTTTACTTATTATCTATCCCTCTATTTTTCTAGCCCTATATTTTTGTGTTTACTGCTACTTTTTGTTAATTTTAAACTACTTTTTTAAAATCTTTTCTTTTCTTCTCTTCCCTATTCTATTTTCTTTATTCCTTTCCGCCCAGACCATGGTGAAGGGAGCCGGGAAGCATCCCGAGAGGGGGAAGGTTCCCGCACCCCGTGCCCGGGTCCCGCACCCCGGGAGATTTTCAGCCCAGAGGAGGTGGGCGCACTAGTGTTCTATGTACAGCGCCACCTCCCCAGGACCATAATGGCATGCGGCAAGATCGGAGGCAGGTACGGGATGCGGGTTTGCCGGAAGCGGTGGGATAAGGTGTGCCGGGCCATGTACCACCACTCTCGGGTCCGGCGCACCTACAACCAGGCCACCCACAGCTGGACGGATGTCCTGACCCGTGAACGAGATTTGCTCGACCTGCTTGGCCTCGAGATCCCCGGGCTTGGTGAGTAGTAGTAGTAGCTATTTCTTTACTACTCTGTTTTCTCCTGCTGTGTTATTATATTGCATTTTTTTTTTACCAAGAGCAATAATTCTGCTCATTACATTGTAGGTATATTATATTTCAAAATCTTCTGTGCATTTCAGGTGCACTGCTCTCCTTCTCAGTAGTGTTGCTACTATGCTTATTTGTTTTCGATTTTGTGTTCATTTCATTGGCCTGTGAAATTATGTATGAGTGTAGTTTAAAGAACTGCGTAATGCTACACACTAAGGTTCAGATGTTTAATTACCGGCGCATCCCTGCAAAGTAGCAGGGATGCGTCAGTAATTGTGCGCCACGCCACTATCACCCATGGTGTGCCGTATTTACAATGCGGCGCACCATGGGCCCAAAACGTCACCAAAGCGTTACGCATCTGTGCCGTAAGGGCGGCGCATTGCTGGAGTTGCGTCGCAACGATGGCGCAGCTCCAGCAATGCTCTGGGGTGCCCTATCTCCCCAATGCTGCGTCAAGCCGTACTTCTGCTTCAAGCAGGCGCAGGGTTTGAGTCACGCATCATTGTCGTTAAAGTGAGTGATTGAAATCTTGTAGAGTTCCCTCAGCCACTTTTAGGATGCTTTCCTGCGCAGGAACGCCCTCCCTT